>NW_007404629.1:0-729 GCF_000475195.1 Diaphorina citri | reverse complement strand
GACGACCTTTGGGTACAGATAGCGGTCACATAACCAACCCCAACACGGGGCCATTAGGGCGTAAGTACCCCCGTTAATGACGAACATCAGGCCAAGCACCATTGGGGATAGGTGGAACTGAAATGGGGGAACAAACGGATAATTTTATGGGGCACTTGAGTTAAAGTTTGGAATCCGGCCCGAAGGGCCAACTTTTCCAGCACCATTGGGGATAGGTGGAACTGAAATGGGGATCAAAATGGGATCGAATTATAGAAATTTAGAGAGGTTCTTGAGAGTTAATGTGAATTTTATTGCAGTTTTAGCTTTGAAACAGGTTGAACCCCGTGAAAAACTGCCTGCCCGAAGGGCCAAATTTTATTGCAATTTTAGCTTTGAAACAGGTTGAACCCCTTGAAAAACTGCCGGCTGGATAAGATGGTTAGGGCAGCCACTCACTATCAGCTAGATCTGACATGTACACCTGATCAGGTCCGCCTGTCAGGTCTTCCTAATAAGCACACAGAGTATCAAGCAGACCTAACAGGCGGACCGATCAATGTACCTGTCAGGTCTACCTGATAGTGAGTGTCTGGTATTAGGGTGAGCTGTTATTTTCACTAAGTCATAAGCTAGGCTTTATATTTATACCTAGTTTAGAGTCTTTAAGCTCTAAGCCAGACGCTGGTCTACTCAAGGATCTGACATACCTGTCTCAGATGAGGTTCCAGAGTTGCCTGTAGGAATCCA
>NW_007404628.1:0-729 GCF_000475195.1 Diaphorina citri | reverse complement strand
GAAAAGGACAACAAAATAAGCATAAAACCCACCTGTTTTTCTGGTGGAATTAAATTTCTTGTACCTACGGATAGGCAGATAAACGTTTACATAGGTATATACTTATATAGGGTACGTACAAAAAATGTAATAATAAATATTTCTTGTACAGAAAAGTGAAAGAGTGAAAGGACGAGAAGGGAGAGAAGTAGCTTCAAGAGAAGTAGGGGAAGAGACATAAAAATATGAAGGTTGGAAAAAAGGGAGTGGAGAGATTAAGGAAAGGTGAGGAGGAAGGGAATTTAATAAGGAGAAGGAGAAGAAGGAGAAGAAGGAGAAGAAAGAGAAGAAGGAGGAGAAGGAGAAGAAGGAGGAGAAGGAGAAAGAGAAGAAGGAGGAGAAGGAGAAGAAGGAAGAGAAGGAGAAGAAGGAGGAGAAGGAGAAGGAGAAGAAGGAGAAGGAGAAGAAGGAGGAGAAGGAGAAGAAGGAGGAGAAGGAGAAGAAGGAGGAGAAGAATAGGAAAAAGAAGACGAAAGAATCGGTAGACAAGAACTGAATAAAACATCAATAAAATTGTGCCTTTGAGATTTTGACACAAATTGTTTCCCTCCAAACGTTTCCCTCTTTTATCTCTCTCTCTCTCTCTCTCTCTCTTCCTCTCTCTCTCTCTGTCTTTTCTTTTTCTTCCTCCCTAAAAATATGTAATATTTTACAAGTTTATTCCTTTGCAAATTTCCAACTCAGAGGAGA
>NW_007404627.1:0-729 GCF_000475195.1 Diaphorina citri | reverse complement strand
ATTTAACTAATTTTAATTTACATTAAAAACACGAAACAAATAAAAATTTTAATTTAAAAAAAATTATAATAAAATAAAAAATATTTGCATAATATTTTTTATTCAAATCTCTAAAATAGAAAATAAATAAAACTAAACTCCAAATTTAAACGTGGAAAAAAATCAAAAAATACTTTAAAATAAAATTTAAATAATATTAGGGTGTTTAGCTCAGTTGGTAGAGTGACGCCCTTACAAGGCGTAGGTCGGGAGTTCAATTCTCTCAACACCCACCATATTTTAAAAAAATTGTAAAATAAATAAGGAGTGGTAGTTCAGTCGGTTAGAATACCGGCCTGTCACGCCGGGGGTCGCGGGTTCAAATCCCGTCCACTCCGCCATATATTAATAATACAATAAATAATTCATGCTTATTGATTCTCATTGTCATATTAATTTTAATGAACTATATACACGTTTACCAGAAGTATTAAAAAACATGGAAAGAAAAATGGTAAACAAAATATTATGTGCATCGGTTAACCTAACAGATTTATCAAAAATTCTTTCCTTAACACATGACTATTCTAATATTTACGCCTCAATCGGAATACATCCAAAGTATAATAAAAACTTAGAAGAACCTAATTTAGAAAAAATAGTATCCTTATCTTCTGATCCTAAAATTATTGCTATTGGAGAAACTGGTTTAGATTATTTTAATTTAAAAGATACTAATTTAATTAAATT
>NW_007404626.1:0-729 GCF_000475195.1 Diaphorina citri | reverse complement strand
GATACCTCTCTCAAGCCTAGTCCAAGTTCTCGAGCAGGGTTGGAATAAATACATCACAGCTAGCCTAGTTAGCATGCAACTCGCCTGCCTTGAAAATTGGAATAAATACATCACAGCTAGCCTAGTTAGCATGCAGCTCGCCTGCCTTGAAAGCGCTAGGTCGCGGGTTCGATTCCCGCTCGGCCCTTTATCCTAAACAGACAAGTTTCGTTCCTGTCTTTCTCTCTTGGATTTAGACCTCCGTTACAGTTCCTTCTATCCTTGAAAACGCTAGGTCGCGGGTTCGATTCCCGCTCGGCGCTTTATCCTAAACAGACAAGTTTCGTTCCTGTCTTTCTCTCTTGGATTCCGGGACGATAAGATCTCCGTTACAGTTCCCTCTATCAAACCTAGTCCAAGTTCTCGAGCAGGGTTGGAATAAACACATCCGCATACCGGTATAGACTGATCGCGCCTGGAAGAACCACAGCAAATAGATAGGGCACGGAGTGGGTATCCCGGTATCTAGACAGGAGTTCTGACATTTGACCTGGTGATGGAAGCTCTTGATCCGGCCTGAAATCAAAACAGGGAATATATTAGTATTTTCTTATTTTATTTTATTATTATCTTTTTTTTTCAAGAGGATTGATAGGGGGAACTGTAACTGCCAAGGTCTTATCGTCCCGAAATCGAAGAGAGAAGGAAGATGAGACAGGAGAAAACAAGCCGTTCCGAGAACGAATCTTA
>NW_007404625.1:0-729 GCF_000475195.1 Diaphorina citri | reverse complement strand
GACATGACTTGGACTCGAACCACCAACCTCCAGATCCAAAGTCCAACGCGTTAACAACTGCACCACTGAGGTTGGTTAGGTATAGGTATTGGCCTTATGCAGTAGGTATAGGTATTGGCCTTATGCAACTGAGATACATAATTATGTACTTTTAACGTGTCCAAAGTCCAAACATAGTCGACCGGCCCTTGATCGACGAGGTGAATTTATTTTGTCGAGGTAGTGTGGACGGTTTAGTCGACATCGATCGATTACCTATCGACAATGTGTGGATACACCTTTATACCAAGCAATACTTTTAACGTGTCCAAAGTCCAAACATAGTCGACCGGCCCTTGATCGACGAGGTGAATTTATTTTGTCGAGGTAGTGTGGACGGTTCAGTCGACATCGATCGAGTACCTATCGACAATGTGTGGATACACCTTTATACCAGGCAGAATGGCAAAATAGAGAAAATAAAGAAGCCAAGAGAGCGAAACTGTCCCCTACATTTTTGTAGTCCTTCTGAGACAAAGGAAACTACATAATTCGAGTCTAGGTCGTATATAAAATAGATTGTACATATTACCTTATCTGCTAATCTATATAAATAAAATTGTAGATTTGTCTGTACATTGCTTAGAATCGTGAAATTATTAGTTATTCTTAATCCTTATGCACCCACGATTCCAACCCACACACCCACCACGTTTGTGGTGTGTGTGTGTGTGTGTGTATGTGTGGGGG
>NW_007404624.1:0-729 GCF_000475195.1 Diaphorina citri | reverse complement strand
TCCTGTCTTCCTTCTCTCTTCGATTTTGGGACGATAAGACCATAGCAGTTACAGTTCCCTCTGTCAAACCTCTAAAAAGAAAAAAAAAAAATCTCTTCATTCCATCTTCATATTGTAAAGGTTTTTTTCTATGTAAAGGTTGGCCAAAGGAAAATTATAAGTGTTTGATATTCTACGATTCCATGCATTTAAATTGGGAAATCATGGGTTAAGGACTTAACCACTTAACTAACCCCAAGGATAACAGAGGTAGGTACTGTTGTTTTCAGGGAAATCTTTTATAAAAAATGTTAAGTAGGTACGTCAATAGAGTGTGAGTGAATCAGAGAAGATATGTATTGTTGTGGGTTCTGATTACTATTGTGAATAAGAAGGATGTGTTTAATCCATTCAAGGATAGCAATTATTAAGTCCAATCATAAACAATGTTAATTTTTAGCAGCATATTCTATATTACATTATTCCCTATATTTACAAAGTACCTACTGCATGAAATTTAAAAATTCGCGCGTTTTGTGAACTACTAGCGCTAGAGTGTAGTAGCGGTAGAATTTCGAAACCAAATGAGTGCATGCATCCACTGCCAGGGGGGTGTCAATTAGTGTACGATTTTGAGTTCGTTCTGCGCATGACGTCATACGGTGACAACTGGTGAATCTGAATTTATGATTTTGCTTTGTCACTGGTGTGTTTTTTGTTTTAATTAATGCGTTTTATCTTTTATAAGTG
>NW_007404623.1:0-729 GCF_000475195.1 Diaphorina citri | reverse complement strand
GTAATTTTTTGGACATGTAGGTAGGTACGAGTATGCTAATGTCTAATAACCCTTTCGCCCTAGTCTTACTTCACTTTCCGTGTCCAAGATCATCAAAAATGCCGTTAGATTGTGTTTTTTTCCAGTGCTGTGCAACATGTATTGCTTTCTTGCCTGCGTTCATCAGGTCCTCGTGTGTACATATGGTCTCGTGTTTTGGTTCGCCCTAGTGACATATTATGTATTTCTTTGTTAACCAATGTACATATTCGAATTCAGCATACTTCATTACTTACCTATCAGCATAACACTTTAGCCCTAGTCTTACTTCACTTTCCGTGTCCAAGATCACCAAAAATGCCGTTAGATTGTGTTTTTTCCAGTGCTGTGCAACATGTATTGCTTTCTCGCCTGCGTTCATCAGGTCCTCGTGTGTACATGTGGTCTCGTGTTTTGGTTCACCCTTATGACATATTATGTATTTCTTTGTTAACCAATGTATTCGAATTCAGCATACTTCATTACTTACCTATCAGCAAAAGCCACATATAAATCGAAGTAAGTAAAAACCTCTGTATGATTTCGGTATTTTATAGTATCTTATACCTATAATTAATATTCTCCACGAATAAAGATACAAAAATTAATACATGATATATTATGTGCATATAAAAATTATACATACATATCACATTTAATTGGAACTGTCTGAAGGTAGATAACCTCTATCATGCAAAAAATATCAAGGGA
>NW_007404622.1:0-729 GCF_000475195.1 Diaphorina citri | reverse complement strand
CCCCTCCTTTCTATTATCCTTTCCCCTCCTTTCTATTATCCTTTCCCCTCCTTTCTATTATCCTTTCCCCTCCTTTCTTCTATCCTTTCCCCTCCTTTCTATTATCCTCTCTTCTCTCTCCTCCCCCTATCTTACGTTCTCAAAGACTCCCTCTCCTCCTAAAATTCACACATAAAATACTATTCCCCCTTCTTCTTCTCCTCCCCCTCTTATTCTTTTTCGTCGTCTTCTTCTTCTTCTTCTTCTTCTTCTTCGTCTTCTACTTCTTCTTCTTCTTCTTTGTCTTCTTCTTCTTCTTCTTCTTCTACTTCTTCTTCTACTCTTCTTCTTCTTCTCCTTCATCTTCTTCTTCTTCTTCTTCTTCTTCTTCTTCTCCTTCATCTTCTTCTTCTTCTCCTTCATCTTCTTCGTCTTCTTCCTCTTCTTCTTCTTCCTCCTTCTTACTCAAAAGAAAGCATTAGCACTATTGTAAAATTCCCCCAGCCCCCTTTAATCGGCACACACATATGTTACTGTCATTGTATAAAATTTCTAGATTCCGCATCAGAATCCGCAGCATTCTATTTGTTGTATTTTATTTAACATCTAACCGCTAACCTCAGCCCGGTTCATTCAAGGTCACTACTTCCCCTCACATGGAAGTGTGTTTAGGACGTGAGGGGCGTTAACCACTTTTAGGTTTACGTTTCCCCTCTTGCCATACTAAACCAAGCTCTCGACTGCGGTTAA
>NW_007404621.1:0-729 GCF_000475195.1 Diaphorina citri | reverse complement strand
TAGAAAACGCCTCCGGCGTTAACCTCGCCTAGTGGTTACCTTCCACTCAAGAGTCTATTATTATTATTATTATTATTACAGTGTTACCAAGTCCGTAATACATCATCGTATCTTTACAAATAGGTACCTTTACAAATCTTCAGAAAATAACCCGTTTCATTTGTGCCACACAGTACGAGTAACGAAAGGCGCCTTCTGATTGATTGGTTCCAAAGGTTTTCGTAGGGCAATTCGGTACGGAATTAAAGCCAGATTCTCGTTTCACACCCAGCGGAATGGACTGAAAACGAATAATTTTTTTTTTTTTTTTTTTTTTTTTTTTTTTTTAGCCAAAGTGATTTCTGGTCCTTGTTTTATGGTTACTAATTCTTCCCCTTTCTGAATACTCCCTTCAATAAAGGCAAAATTGGGTCTTTTTTTAAAACCAAACTGATTTCTGGTCCTTGTTTTATGGTCACTAATTTTTCCTTTTTCGAGTTTTATGGTTACTAATTTTTCCTTTTTCGAAATTCTCCCTCTAGTAGAGGCGAAATTAGGTCTTTTTTTACTTATGGTCCTGGTTGTAAGGTGACTCCTCCCCTTCTCTCGATTTATCTCAATTCAATTCAATTTATTTATTGTGATCAATAGTTTTGACAACATTATACACAGTTTACAATTTCTCCCTGCAGGTCCGTTCGGCACAGGCAAAACCTACACCCTGGCCAACGCAATCAAGGAAGTTCTCAA
>NW_007404620.1:0-729 GCF_000475195.1 Diaphorina citri | reverse complement strand
CTATTTGCCATTGCCATTCCCGGTCTTGAGTTCTTGAGAGTAATTGAAAGATTCAATTCAAGAATGACCTAACCCTACTCAGGCTCTTTTGGGGGTGAATTTTTAATGATGAGTGTTAAAAATCAGAATAAAAATAAACATGATACGTCAAATGTCAATTTTATTCAAAGATATACATGAGCTCTTTCAGAATACCCCAATCAGGGCCGTACCTATTTTCGGAGTCCATTGGGTCCACTTTTTTGGTCCTATGTAGTAACATACTAAAATTAAGAGTAGAGTATTGGCTTTTATTGTCCCTTTCCAGGCACTGTTTAACTCAAAACTCAAATTTCGTTTTTTGCCCCTTCTTGAACAGACCTCTTCAAATTTAAATTTTAATACACGAGTCTACACCTAACATGCTGTCATATGTTCATATGAAACGTACAATTATAATATTATAGCCTCTTCTCAATTAATTACCTCCATAACCTAGCATCACTAGTATTAACCCTTTCACCCCTAAAGAGACAACACGTCCCACAGAAACATGAAAACATGATTCTCAAAATGGGATATATTATCATCCCAGACCTATCGAGAAAATTGCGTTCTCAGTGTTTTTCAAATGTTTCTTTTGTGAACTAAAACCTCAGTAAAAATCACTTGGCCAGCCTAGTTAGCTTAGTTAGTAGTGCGTCTGCCTTGTAAGCGCTAGGCCGCGGGTTCGATTCCCGCCCGGGGCGG
>NW_007404619.1:0-729 GCF_000475195.1 Diaphorina citri | reverse complement strand
AATCTCATACAAGTCATGCTTAAAAAAAAAAAGAACAATAAATAAATGAAAAGAAATGACCATAAACTTTATATCTCTGTAGGTTACCCGACACCTATGTACCTACACATCTATTTTAGTTTTCGCTTTAATTCGTTCTAGGAACGGCTGGCTTTCTCCTACCTTGTCTTCCTTCTCTCTTCGATTTCGGGACGATAAGACCTTAGTAGTTCCAGTTCCCTCTGTCAAACCTCTTCACAAAAACAAATTTCATAAATAGGTAGGTCAAGCTGTTTCATAGTTTGGCCCGTGATTTCGAGTTCCTGTTGAGTCATCTGGCACCTTCTCTCTTCGATTTCGGGACGATAAGACCTTAGTAGTTACAGTTCCCTCTGTCAAACCTCTTCACAAAAACAAATTTCATAAATAGGTAGGTCAAGCTATGTCATAGTTTGGCCCATGATTTCGAGTTCCTGTTGAATCATCTGGCAAGAGCCGCCTCCTAATTCTCAACGGTAAGTTAATACAATGAAAAGCGGCGTTGTGGTGAGTTTGATACAGATCAGTAAGTCACTCAAGTGAAACTTAGGCTCATCCTAGGAGTTGTGATTCAACATGAACCGATTTCACTTTTGTATTTAATTATTCATTACTGGCACATAATCAGGTTGAGATACGGCCGTTGTGAGGAACGACAAAAGGCAAGAATGTCAACAAATATCGGGAATCAGTATAAAGGAAGATCCAGTA
>NW_007404618.1:0-729 GCF_000475195.1 Diaphorina citri | reverse complement strand
AACGAACCTTATCCTAGCCGGGATACATACATCTTTAGCACACCACCTACTTTGGACTTTACAGGCAAAATTCTTCTCAGATATGACTTGGCATTGTGGTTCATTTTAGCTATCGAATTTATTTTCTTTCTGAATTTATGAGAATTTATCACCATCACCAATACAATACGTAATAGGTATGTTCTCTCTACCTCTCTCTCGTTTCCATTTTAGCTTTTAAGCAATTCGAAGTTCACATTTCCTCCGACTTTCATTTTCTTTCGACTTTTCCCAAATTTTGATTTTTCCATCATTTTTCAAGCTTCTCTCCCTTTCTGTTTCACTCTCCTGAAATGTTAGGAATGGAAATTGATATTTTATTGCTACTTCCTATTTCTAATGACAATTCCCCTTTTGTTAATTAACCTTAGTTGTAAAAATAACATCTTGAAATAAATAATGACAATTCCCCATTCTTCCCCTAAAACTGGAACAACGGGAAATGAGAGTTCATCAAATAGGAGATGACATTTTGGAACTGAATCTACTTTTGTCATTTTCAACCGAGAATCTCACTCAATGTATCTCACTCACTGCTATGGTGAACAAGCAGAGAAATAAGCTAAAGGGATTGTAATCTCTAGGTCGCGGGTTCGATTTCCGTTCGGGGCGGATTTAATCCTAAACGGACAAGGTTCGTTCTCAAACTGTCTACTATCCCGTCATCCTTCTTTCTCTTTTTACTTTCGA
>NW_007404617.1:0-729 GCF_000475195.1 Diaphorina citri | reverse complement strand
TCTCAATTCTCTATTTATATTCCGCAAGAACAATAATCTTGTTTTCAATTCTCTATGTACAAGCATGTACTAGGTACCAGAAGAAATAAATTCAAGCGTTTGTTTCTATACTACCAGTATACTGCAAAAGTACTCAATAGATAACAAGGAAACGTGTTCTAATTTCTTCTCCTCCTTCTTCCTGCTACATTTCTTCCTCTCCCCTTCTTCTGATTATGATTATCCTAATTTTTGTTGTTGTTGTTGTTGTTGTTGTTCTTTTCAAATTTCTTCTCTTCTTTATTTTTCTCTTCTTTCTCCTACTTTTCTTTCTCTACAATCCTCCTCCCCCTGGCCTCAGTTTGAAGAGGTGGTATACCACTTATACCTTCTTTCCTATCATCTCCTCCTTCATCTCTACCTCCTCCTTCTCTTCCTCTCCTTTTTCTTCTCCTCCTCCCCCTCCACTACTTGGTCAGTATATTGTGCAATGAAAATTATTATTACGATCTAACTCTAACCCCGAGGTACCTAATAGGTACAAGGTACAGTCATGTGTACCATACCTTTGATCCTACTTGGGTATTTTATAGCTGAAGAAAGTAGTCTGACACGCACATTGCATAGGTAAGTAAAATAGTTACCAGGCGCTCATAAAATTCTAGCTTTGTGTTTGTTTTTAGTCCGTCCTTCCTTTATTATTACTAATAATAAAAGGTATAGTGGACGGACTATTGTATTCGCTTCGGT
>NW_007404616.1:0-729 GCF_000475195.1 Diaphorina citri | reverse complement strand
GTGAGCATATTGTATTATCCCATTTCAGTTGTAGATATTGAAAGGAGAATGCAGTGAGAACCTGACATATGATATGGGATAATGGGATTACATATGAGGTAGCCTGGACAATTTCCAAGTGACGTAGCATTTAGGAAGGAGTAGGTCCCATCCAATGACGAGCAGAAGAAGTACACTATGTTAAGTCTTAGAAGCAACACGTTATTAGCTCTCACTCTTTTTGTGTTAATTTACCTGCTGATTTTATCATTGCTCAATTTCCAAGTTGTATCTGTTGATCTTGCGAGTTGCAATAGTGGTATATTACTTCAACTCCATTAGTGGCAGTACACTCGTAGCTACTAGCAGCCAGGTGCACAGTGCAGCAATAAAACCTGTACCTTGAATCTTGCCTATCTTGTGCTCTGTTTTGATTCAAACGAAACAAAACAATTCAGTTTTGTTTTTGTTCTATTTCAAGGTGTTTTTCTCCGAGAGTTCTAGTTAGCAATATTTCCTTTTTCTCTCCGTATAATGAAGTGTACAAACTCCATAGAAAGGAAATCGTAATTATATTTCTTGAACAAAGTAGAATGGAATAATGAACTGTTCGGAGTAGACAATGATATGAATGTGATATTTTAATATTGAATCTCGAATCCAATTCCAGAAGATAGGGGGCATGACCTTAATGAGAAGTTCTTATTCAGTCTTGAGAAATCTATCTGTTTTGAAATAGACAATTGTTAA
>NW_007404615.1:0-729 GCF_000475195.1 Diaphorina citri | reverse complement strand
AGGAAAGAAATTGAGAAAAGTAATAATCACAAATTGAGATTGTTTTTCCCGGAGTAAGTTTTTCCAGTATACATTTTGCAGCTACCTATTTTACAGGGTGTTTGGGAATTTAGGGGAGTTATAACTATAAATTTTGCGTTTCCACTAACTTGAGCTATAAGTACGAAAGACAAGAAGCCAAAAGCCAGGGTGTACTCATAAAGCCAAACTTAAAGCCAGGGTGTACTCGTAAAGCCAAACTTAAAGCCAGGGTGTACTCATAAAGCCAAACTTAAAGCCAGGGTGTACTCATAAAGCCAAACTTAAAGCCAGGGTGTACTCGTAAACCCAAACTTAAAGCCAGGGGCGCGGAGTGGAGTCAGCGAATTGAATGCACTAGTTCCCAATGATCCACTGAAGGTAAGCACCGTTGTGTGTGGTTAGTATCTGGATGATTTTCCGTCCGGGCAATCTTGTGCTGCTGGCTTTTTCCAGCCTCATTAGGCTGACTTGGGATGTTATAATATGCTAGCGCGTAGCTTGTCTCCTAAAAGAGGTTAAAACCCCGAATCCCCTTCACTAATAAGGACCTTATAGAATTCATAATTTCATACAGTGACGTCAAATCTTTATCAAACCAAAACACCCTGTATATTCCCCAAAAGTATTTTAAATTTTCACGCTTCTGTTGCCGTTTTTTCGGGAATGAAATTAAAAATGGCGAACACAAAGTTTTTGTCGTTTTTTCGA
>NW_007404614.1:0-729 GCF_000475195.1 Diaphorina citri | reverse complement strand
CTTCTTTGATATTCAGAGGACTGGGACTACTCCACATATTTTCCAGCTTAGTATTTGGGATAATCAGTGTTTAACTCGTTATTCCAGAGTGCTAATTCATAGGTTTGGCCTCGTACTTTTACTGGAATTGCTACACCATTGCTGTGGTTCCATATTTTCCTAGAGACTATTTAAACATAGTTAAGTAATGTCCTTTATCTTACCATATGGAAAAATGTAAGGGTGATCTAAGGTAGCGAGGAATTTCGAGTCGCTGTTATCAATTTGGACCAGGAAATAATATGGATCGAATATTTGGACTACTGTAGCAGACGCTATGGCCGAGTGAAGTTTGGGGTCTACAGCCTCCAGCTTGGTGCCAACAGTTAGTTCGTGCTTCAACTGAGGTGGTTCATACTGAAATAAGGGCATTACTGAAATAAGGGCATTATTGTCATTAGGGCAAATGATGATTCCCTATAAATACTCGAGATTCTCGAGAATGCTTTACTGAACCAACCTAGTTGGCTCGGAAGGTAGCGCCTGCCTTGTAAGCGCTAGGTCACGAGTTCTATTCTCTCCCGGCGCGAACCTTATCCTAATCTTAAACAGAAAAGGTTCATATTCTCTCCCGGCGCGAACCTTATCCTAATCTTAAATAGAAAAGGTTCATATTCTCTCCCGGCGCGAACCTTATCCTAATCTTAAACAGAAAAGGTTCATATTCTCTCCCGGCGCGAACCTTATCCT
>NW_007404613.1:0-729 GCF_000475195.1 Diaphorina citri | reverse complement strand
GAAATTTGACCTCAAACAGGAGTCATAAAGGTGATCGGCTGATTCAATCGTAACACCCTGTAGGGAGGACTGTTCTATTGTCCACACGTTATAGAATTTCAATATCACCCTGTATATTAGATAATTTTTTATCCGTTTCAATGATCAAAGAGAAAAGTTGATGAAAATTGAACATAGGTTGTATTATAAAAAAAAAAGGAAAAATAGGTAATTTCACTTTGGAAACTTCGACTCGTACCGTGAAACTATATTTTTACTTTCCATTGCATTTATTTTATCCGTCTATAGCCTGGGGCTAAACGGAAAGTACTGAGAACCGCGAACTCCTTTTGAGCTTTCTACAGTATGGCTCTAAATAACGGAACTTGTGTCGGAAAAAACAGCCGGACCGTACCTTTTGGAAAGCCAGTCCAGGAACACATAATTTATCGAATCTCTGTGTCATGTTTGAGGGCCTTTGGACGAAATTTAAAGTCCAGACAAATGCGAAATCTTTTTGTGCTTTTGTAGATTTCGAGCTACTCAGGGGACTCTGTGGATTAAAAAAACTTGAGACTAAAAAAATAGCTAAATTTTACCCCAAACCTGTTCATTATTCAAGGGCACGGTTTTTCCAGTAGTATCTATCTCATTTGCTTGTCTCACAGAAGATCACGCTTCCAATTCCTAGAATTTTGTAGAAAGCAGTGTCTTGTCTTCTTCGCATTAAAAATGCATTAGATAGTAATC
>NW_007404612.1:0-729 GCF_000475195.1 Diaphorina citri | reverse complement strand
AAGCAAGGGAGGAGCGAAGTAATGATGGGCCTTACAGGGATGAGAAACAGTGGCGACCATACGAAATTGTGTTCAGGGGAGGATTTTTATTTATTTCAATTAAAGTTGCTTGATTGATGGGGTCCTTTATGTGGGCATCATACAAAAAGAGTTCATTTGAGGGAAAATATCAAAAACAATTTTACCTATTGATTACAGCTAAAAATATACCTACATATTATGTACCTATCATTTAAATTGAATATATGACCTTGAATATATGACCTATATTGAATTGAATATATGACCTATAAACCTCTATTATGGTTCACATAAATGTAAGACAAAGATGATGACTCGAAGAAAGCATTCAATTTTAGTGGAGATGTAATAAATCCCGCATTGATTTGTCATAAAACTTGTCAATACATATTATAAGGGACGGATTAAAAGAGGAATTAATATTACAGAAAATTCGACATTAAATTTAAATTTGTCCTATATTTCAGCGCAACTCACAGAGAGAGAAAAAAAACTAAATTCTATTAGTGGAGACGCCAAACTCCCAAATGATAATTTCCTATTTTCAAAGACTTATTATAAAACGATCAAGCGATTCATAAAAGGGAAGAATTGAAGCTAAGACTAACTGACCTTTTAACATCGAAAAGGACAGGTTCTTTTCATTTCTCTTGCCCCTAAGAACCTTCGTATAGGGCCGCCACTGATTTGAAGGGTGGAGGGTAGGTT
>NW_007404611.1:0-729 GCF_000475195.1 Diaphorina citri | reverse complement strand
AAAAGCCTACACAAAATTGCTACAGAAAGAAACACGCTCTAGCCTTCTCTCGAACCTATTTTTTCTCTCAGGGGACGACATAACCTACAGAATGAATGCTTACCTACAATACGTCTTATTCTTTCAAAAGGGGGAAAGACGAAATAGGTACCTACGTACCTAGCTCTCTTTTGTTCAAATTGTATTATTACGTGTTTCCAATTAAAAAAGGAACCATCTTGAAATAGGTACTCGTACCTATTATACTTGTAGGTAGGTAGGTACATGTTAAGTATGTACCTGCCTACTACAAAATTACTTACAATGATCGATATCTTTTCTTGATGGATTATTTTGGTTCGGATTAGGTAGGATAATCCTCAGAATAAGGAGAAAATGACAGGGATGAAATTTGAAACAGAACAACTATAGGTATACCTACGTAGGTGTCGTAAAACAAAATTCCGTGTTCCTAGTTCCTACCTATGATACCTATATGCTATCCTCGTATTATGATGAAATGGTTTGTACAGTGCACATTGCATACCTAATTTTTATTTTACGGCGTTCATAAAAATACAAGTCCTAATCCTAATAAATGTAGGTCAGTAGGTACCTACGTCTATGGTTTTGTAAGCCAGCGGAAATAGCACGTTGAATGTACCAGTTCTTCATCGACCACTGAAGTTAAGCAACGTTGCAGATGGTTGGTATCTGGATGGATGTGCTGTTTTTTGACCTCACCCAGTA
>NW_007404610.1:0-729 GCF_000475195.1 Diaphorina citri | reverse complement strand
AAAGTAGGTACATCAACCGAAATTGGCCATCAGTAAAAACTATTTATTAAATCTATTCAATGTCACCTCAGTTAAAGTTGTCATCATACGACCGATGCTGTTGACTCCAAAAATCTCCCTCACCCCTCTCTCCCCATCCTTTCATTTCATATCCTCTGAAACTCTCCACACTAAAGCCACAAATCAGCCCCAATGTACAACAAGAGTTCCAGAAGTCGTTGTTCGAACGTCAATTTCTGTACAATTACTTCACCAAACTCGACAAGTAAGTACGGACACAGGTTCGACTGAGTACAGTTGAGGGTAAACTTGTTTGTACTTGGCAGTTTGGAGTGAGAGAAATTAGATTTGAAAGGAAAGAGGTGAGGGAGAAGAGAGATGGAAATTGAAAGTAAGAAATAAAAGATTGAGAAATTAGAGAGGAATGGAGAGAAAGAGTAAGAATTAGAAATTAAAAAAAAAGAGAGACAGGGGAAGGGAAGGAGAGAGATCAAGAGAGAAAAAAAGTAGAGACGAAAAAAGGAAGAGTGAGAGAAAAAGAAGAACGAACACACAAAAAGCAAAGTACAATGGTAAAACCCTAACTGTATCAATTCAGTGAGAGAAGTCAGGTCGAAAGAAAGCACAGGAGACCAAGGGATCAATCAGCACGATCTCAAACCTTTTACATGGGCATCATTGGTGACATTGTAGATCTAAACATTAACATTTAAAAAGAAGAAAGGAATT
>NW_007404609.1:0-729 GCF_000475195.1 Diaphorina citri | reverse complement strand
ACTGACATATTTTCCTGTGACTTGAGTCAAAGGAATTTTATTTGTGATAACCTGATAACCATTAGGTATTTGTCCAAATGTTGTTTTCCAATTAATAGACCTTGCTGAGTTTTAGGATTTTACTTCAACACCACCAAATCTAAAGTCTACCGCTCTGACGACTACATCAATAAGATAGATTCCTACGGCAATATGAAATTTAGAACTTCAGATTCTTTCCAACGTTTCTAACTAATTTCAATACAGTCATTACCTATGAAGTTATGAACCCTTTTCCCTGGCTTGATAAATCAGAGTTAATGTGGGAAACACATTATCATCTCATATCAAATTGTTTCTTGAAACATCTCATTTTAATCAATTCTCTCTGTGTTATTTGGAGTTCTTGTTTCGGAAACAAAGTGCAGAGGATTCCGAGGATTTCTTCTAAAACCTGAACTGAAACCACAGGATGAATTATTGTTCTCTGAGAATCAGGATCGAAGTTAGATTTCTTTGTACGGAACAGGACACGGATTCTACAAGGAGAGACAAAGTTGAGGAGGACGCTTTAGCAGATTAGTAAGTATCCTAGCTTTCCAAAT
Organism: Diaphorina citri; assembly: GCF_000475195.1. Classification (NCBI taxonomy): domain Eukaryota; kingdom Metazoa; phylum Arthropoda; class Insecta; order Hemiptera; family Psyllidae; genus Diaphorina; species Diaphorina citri. The sequence goes on along the minus strand of NW_007404609.1, from coordinate 145 downwards.
TCATTATTTGGCTCGGCATAAGGTGTACTGGTCTGTCCCGGAAGTCCTGCAACCGAATAGCAACTAGATGGGTGATCAGGTATCGTTTAGTCGTGGCAAATGTCGAAATAGGTACTGCAATGAGTGCTCAGCTGCTCAGAAAGGC
>NW_007404608.1:0-729 GCF_000475195.1 Diaphorina citri | reverse complement strand
AGAACATAGAGAATTCTGCCAGTAGCTGGACTGTGGTATTAAACTAAGAAAAGTAAACTAAGCTTAAACTAATGCCAATATTACAACAGGTTTAAGAAGTGTTCTCTTCGGACTTTAGAAGAACAAAAGAAATCATAGTGGATAGTTTCCCAAAAGTGTACCAAATAATAATAATTGTATCAGATAAAACGTGTCTAAATGAGCATAGGAATGTCATCACAAGACATAGCGACATATCTGACTAAACTATAATGTCCACAGTATAAAACGACTCCACAGAACATAGAGAATTCTGCAAGTAGCTGGACTGTGGTATTTAGTTGATCAAAAAAGTTCGTGTCTGATACCACTTTAGAACGACCGAAATCATACTGGATATTTTTCCAAAAATCTACCAATACCTAATAATTTTATTGTATCAGATAAAACGTGTCTAAATGACCATGGGAATGTCATCACAAGACATAGCGACATATCTGATTGAAGTATAATGTCCACAGTATAAAACGACTCCACAGAACATAGGGAATTCTGCCAGTAGCTGGACTGTGGTATTTAGTTGATCGAAAAAGTTCGTGTCTGATACCACTTTAGAACGACCGAAATCATACTGGATATTTTTCCAAAAATCTACCAATACCTAATAATTTTATTGTATCAGATAAAACGTGTCTAAATGACCATGGGAATGTCATCACAAGACATAGCGACATATCTGATTGAAGTATA
>NW_007404607.1:0-729 GCF_000475195.1 Diaphorina citri | reverse complement strand
CAACGAATCAAAATTAAACAGATAAGATTTTTGGTATATTTCCAGCGGAAATGAAAAGTATTTCTTTTCTTTCCTACATTCTCGTATTTCTTTCCTACATTTTCTCCAGTTGGGTTCCTGGATCATTGATTCTCTTCTTGATCCTGATGTTCCTTCCAATTTCTGCTCCACTTTCTGATTCATTTTCCTCTAATGTTCCTATTTTTCTTCTTCTTCTTCTTCTTAAATCAAACAATTAAAAGTTTGAATTATTCAAGCATTCTGCACCGAGAGGTTTGTTTGCTGAAAAAGGGTGCCGGATTACCACTGTTTGAGAATCACTGCCAATGCATTCATCCCTGTATTCGCCGCACAATCAAATGACGCAATGGAAAAACTGACTAACTCATCGAACCATTAGAGTACCGGGAAAATACCCAACCGAATTCCTGGAAGCGAAATCGACCGGGAGAAATCCCTGAAGAAAATAGATTAGCCAATGGAAAAGTGGTATAAGGTTTCTCGATTGATAAGAGGAGACTCTAAACCTGGATGAAGTGTTAGGCCAGCCACTCACTATCAGTTCCGCCTGACAGGTCTACCTGATAGAGCGTAAATCTTACATATTCTTGAGAGTTCATTGCAATGACGCTTGTGGCTCGGTTGGTCCAGTGGGGGCACGGTTGGTCCAGTGGTAACGCGCTTACTTGCCATGCAGAAGGTCCCGGGTTCGAATCCCACCATCGACAA
>NW_007404606.1:0-729 GCF_000475195.1 Diaphorina citri | reverse complement strand
ATCCTCGCATTGAAATTTAATGGACGGATCGTGAGATTTATGAATGAACATGACGTACGAGTATGAATGAACGAGGTAGTAGCAATAGTAGTAAATAACTCAATAATGAAAGTGAGAAAACAAACAATTTAATTTTGCATGACATGACTGGATCTAATGAAATACGAGAATCCTCGCATTGAAATTTAATGGACGGATCGTGAGATTTATGAATGAACATGACGTACGAGTATGAATGAACGAGGTAGTAGCAATAGCAATAGTAGTAAATAACTCAATAATGAAAATGAGAAAACAAACAATTTAATTTTGCGTGAAATGACTGGATCTAATGAAATACGAGGGCGGAAATGACAAGATGTAAAATCTATGAAAACAATCACACCAACTTTTTGGAAGGAAGTGAGGTGAGATGGTAAATGTGTCTCTCAAAGGCGGAAATCCAATAAAAGCATATCTAATATCTAAAAAGATTCTGGAATAATAATGAAAACTAATACCTACCTAACTACAATGATATTAAAATTATTATAAATAGTGGAATGATAATAATAATAAGGATTAGAAATTGTGATGACAATGATGACCTCTCTATAAAGTCTTGTGGATGATAACAATCAACATTTTATCTGATAAGCAACACACATTGGGACGACACACCAAACAGTCAAGAGAAGAGACAATGAAACTATTCCATCTATTCTAAAATACGACAATAAACCCAACACT
>NW_007404605.1:0-729 GCF_000475195.1 Diaphorina citri | reverse complement strand
CACTTGACAGAAAGAACTAAAGCGTAATGAAGTGAAGAACAAGAGGGAAATATCAAGGGAGAGAGAGCGAAAAATAAAGAAAGGGAGGGAGGGAATAGGGAGAGAAAGAAAATGGAAGAGATAAAAATAGAGAAAGGTGGGGAGAGAGAGAGAAAAGAATGTAAGTAAAAGGGATAGAGAAGCGCTGAGAATAAGAAGCAAGAGAGAGAGGGAAGAAAGAACTAAAGCGTAATGAAGTGAAGAACAAGAGGGAAATATCAAGGGAGAGAGAGCGAAAAATAAAGAAAGGGAGGGAGGGAATGGGGAGAGAAAGAAAATGGAAGAGAAAAAAGATAAAAACAGAGAAAGGTGGGGGGGGGAGAGAGAGAAAGAAAAAAGAATGTAAGTAAAAGGGATAGAGAAGCGCTGAGAATGAGAAGCAAGAAAGAGAGAGAGAGAGAGAAACAGACTTAGTAATAAAAAGAGAGGGGTGGTGAATAATGGGTAAAATAAAGCAAATAAATAGAGACAGACAGAGAAGAAAGAAAGAGACAGAAAGAGAAAGAGGGTGGTCTTTCTGTGGACGTCTTAACTTCCAAACAGCTGTTGAGAAGGAGAGAGGAGGAGGGGAAGCAAATCATTATTTTGGTCGAAAGAAGAGAGGGGGAGAGAGGAAGAAAGGGAGGGGAGGAGAAACAACCACAAGGGGGGGGGAGAGGGGATAATGGGAGGGCGATGAGGGGCAATAGA
>NW_007404604.1:0-729 GCF_000475195.1 Diaphorina citri | reverse complement strand
TGGGGATAAAAAAAGTGACCACAGTGGAATATTTTGGATTAGGAAAAATTTCCGTTTCACATAAATAAAATACCCCTAATCTATACAAACAAAAAACCAGCCCTACAAGCTGAGCCCATTCCTAGTGTTACACAACCACAACTTTGAACATTACTTGTTAAATCTATTTTTGCCTAATAATTTCAGACTGACTCTGTGCGGATTATCTTGGAAGAAATGAACATGTTATATGAGGCGAATGTAAATGTCATGTGAGTCCTTTTAGTACTTACCTGTATTTTTTTAGTTTTTGGGTCTGGGACTTATAGGTTCATGTTGAAATGATATTTTGTAACTCCTGAGACTTTTTGGGTTGGTACATTCTTTAAGTTTTAAATCTATTTTAAATAATAATAAAAGTTTATTGTAGAAACTATTTTCATAAGTCAAAATACCCTGAAAACTGGAGCATTGATTGAAAACCTTCCTAAGGATTTAGCTATGTAACTTGATATACACTTGAGAGCAATAAATTCGGGGCAAAAATATTCCTGAAGTTTTTGATTTTTCTATTTTTTCCCGAAGACATGTTTGATTCTCAGGAGGTATCAAAAGAAAGGTAATTTTATTGACTTTTTGAAACTGTAATTAGTTTTGAAAAAACTCAAGTTGTCAAAAAAAGAAAATTAAAAATGCAAGACAAGTTCAAAACAGAGGAAAACATCAAAGTTCAAACTCAACAAAAATGTG
>NW_007404603.1:0-730 GCF_000475195.1 Diaphorina citri | reverse complement strand
ATTGGTCCGTGTGTGTGTCTGTGTGTTTGTCTGTCTGTAAACAAAATATCTCGAGAACGGTAAGAGCTAGAGACTTGATTTGGTATGTAGATGTCAAATGTGACAAGGATGCAACTCAAAACGTTTGGTTGAGATAGGTGCTGCTGTTGGCGGTATTTTGACCGCTTTTTGGCGGTTTTTTGCCATTGATATTGTAGCAAAATATTGGGATACTATGGAAAAATGAGTTAAATGTCAATTTCCGCATTTGTAAACAACAACTCATTTTGACCTGTTGATTTCCTTCAGGACTTGGAGTTCGTGAAAGACTTCATCAACTCGGAGCTGGCGCAGAAGATGTTCCGCGTAGCGGAGAAGATTCACAAGAAAGTGCCCAGTATCAAAGTGACAGGGTCGGATGCGATGTTGTCCCGGGCTCAGGATAGGGGCAATGTGCTAAGGCCGGCCCTGGAGCTGGTTAAGGCTGTATGTAAGGTGTTGGAACTAGATCCTAGTATTGGAGACGAGGTGACGAGACTGAAGAGAAATCTGCTCAGACTTATAGGTAAGTAATGTGTGGCCAAGTGGTTGACCCTCAAGCCAGAGGTGCTCAGTTCAAATCTTGGCCGGGGCGAAAATTTTCATACTAAATTTGTTTGTCCCTGGAGAGGCGTGTATGTAAAAGAATGTGCGTTGAAGAAATGTTAAAGTGGTTCCGAGCTTCCGAGATACTAACTAAAGGCCCGTTCCC
>NW_007404602.1:0-730 GCF_000475195.1 Diaphorina citri | reverse complement strand
ATACCTGCGGCCCGCCAATGTTCAACAAATATCAAAAATGGCCCTCTATACATTTTGAGTTTGACATGCCTGCACTAAAGGAACACTAAATGGGCGTTGGATGTTTTGGCAAGGTTCGTTCCCGGAACAGCTGGCTTGCTCTTAGCCTTTCCTCCTCTCTTCGAATTTGAGACGATATATAAGAGCTCCTTTTTTAGTTACTACTTTATTTAGACTGTCGGATTAGGACATGTATGTAGTCCCTTTATCTCAACAGTTCCTTAGAATAAAGGTTCGTTCCCGGAACAGCTGGCTTGCTCTTAGCCTTTCCTCCTCTCTTCGAATTTGAGACGATATATAAGAGCTCCTTTTTTAGTGCTTTATTTAGACTGTCAAATTGAGCCGTTTGCTAAACAATATTTTTCTAATATTATTTTCTTGGCCTTTTATTTTTCCAGATCCATATCACTTGTCAGACCAAGCTAGAGGAGAGGATTATCAATATCTCCACTACATTGACTCCATAACTGCACCACTTCAGATGGTAAGCTTTTATTCGTCAGTTATTTGCATACAAGTATGTATACGGGATGATGTGCTTTTGAAAGGAAATAGGGATAATATAGATTTTATACATATATTATGTACGCGTAAATCTAAAGCTCTGTAAATCTAAAAGTACTCGTAAATCTCGTAGACCTCAGAATAATATTCATCCCTTGGCTCAAATGTCAACAAAACAAACCACAGA
>NW_007404601.1:0-730 GCF_000475195.1 Diaphorina citri | reverse complement strand
GCGAACGCATTATTTCACTTGAAATGCTTCATCTTGTAATGTGCTACAGTCATTGGTCCATTTAGTCTCGACGAATAAATAACAATACCTTTGTAACTTGTTGAAACTTTTCCGACGTAGTTTCGAGGGAGGATAAATCCTGTTGCGAGAAACACAAATGACGATTCGAATTTCCAGGAAATCAGAATGACAAGACCTTCTCAATAAAACTTATTTTCTTGTTCAAAATTCCTTTTTCAATGTATTACATAATTTTAACATAAGACGCCATTTACAAGAAGGTCGTACTTATGATGCAGTTCCTATACTCAGGGCCGTATTTAGGTAGGTCGCCCTTCGGGTTGTTTTTGGCTCCTAAATGTGGTATTATAGGTACCAAAAATAATGACCTCTAATTTGGAGCATAACTCCCAGTCTTAAGACACACTTCAAAGTCTTGCCCGCCCATACTTAGGTAACTATATTTCCTTATGACCTAGATTTTTGGAAATTGAGTTAGTAAGAAATACCACACATTTACTTTTCACCTAGGTACATAGGTACCGTACGTTAAGTTGTTAATTAAATTATTAGTTGTCAGAAAACAAACAAATCAGTATAAAACCATGCTATAGGTACAATGTACACATAGTTCTGTTATTATATTATGTACTTCATTTCGAAGGAAATGTAGGATACATTGAGGTAAAAGTTTCCGTGTTTTCTACTGTAATATATGGTAGCTAACTAA
>NW_007404600.1:0-730 GCF_000475195.1 Diaphorina citri | reverse complement strand
TGTTGGTCCCATTTTGCTTTTCCCCTCTCTTTTTGGAAACCTCTGAAGATTCGATGATTTATGTGTCCCAATTGGTTATATCTACAAAAGCGGTTTTTCCTAGGTATGTTTGATTCTTTTAGGTCTGTAGGTATCTTGCTATTTCTTATGGATGTTTTTCCAACCCTGTCTACATCATACACATTCGACCTTTACTATTCAAGCAAAGATATAATCTACATCCTTACATCGCCTTTGTCCAACAGCTTCCAATGTAAGTATGATTAATTTATAGACCTTTTGTCATATCTCACAGTTTTTATCTTTCCTTTTACATTGTCCCCAAGCATTGTGTTAACTTCCGTATAATTGTAAGTACATGGTGTCTGACATATTCAACAGTCATGACATGTCTATTAAAGTGTGTGTTTACACTGTGGTTAAATTACTCACATTCGTGTGTGTCATGGGTTGTTTCAATGGCTTTATTAATTTGTACATTATAGTTTATTCCATTCAATTTAATTGAATCAAGAAAAGTCGCCACATTGCTGTGCATTATGACTAATTACAAGTAGGGTGCTGTAGAGGCTGGCGCTTACAAAGTGCTATCTTCACTGTTCCCACGGAGAGTTATTGTTTAACTATGATTTATGACGAGATATTGGAACATGTTATGTGGTCGTTTGTTTTAGCAAAATTCCGGCGTGAACGACCTAATATTCCAGGGTTCAAACGCCTTGAAAAAAAA
>NW_007404599.1:0-730 GCF_000475195.1 Diaphorina citri | reverse complement strand
TCCGATTTGAACAGGATTTTCTACAATAAATCTTCTAGAATCTGGAATAGATTTCAATGTCACATAGACACAGAATAACCCTTTTCAATGAAACTCATCCACAGCGTTTCCACTCACCTTAGCTCTTTCCTCCGATGTAGTGTGATAGGATTTGATACTCAGTCAATGAGTCATCAGTAGGATCTGACTCATTGACTGAGTAGTTCACAGAAAAGAGTCGTTCATCTTTACAACTCGCTCAGTCACTCACTCAAATTTTACAGTTCTCTCGTTCCTACTTACCTTAGCTCTTTCCTCCGATGTAGTGTGATGGGATTTGCTACACAGTCTATGAGTCATTAGTAGGATCTGACTCATTGACTGAGTAGTTCACAGAAAAGAGTCGTTCATCTTTACAACTCACTCAGTCACTCACTCACATTTTACAGTTCTCTCGTTCCTACTCACCTTAGCTCTTTCCTCCGATGTAGTGTGATAGGATTTGATTCTCAGTTTCTCAGGCTTGGTCAATTAGTTGGGATCTGACTCATTGACGGAGTAGTTCACTAAAAAGAGTCGTTCATCTTTACAACTCACTCTGTCACTCTTTACACTTCTCTCATTCCTACTCACCTTAGCTCTTTCCTCACTGAAAAGAGTCGTTCATTTTTACAACTCACTTAGTCACTCTCGTGTCTACTCACCTTAGCTCTTTCCTCCGATGTAGTGTGATAGGATTTGATTCTCAGCG
>NW_007404598.1:0-730 GCF_000475195.1 Diaphorina citri | reverse complement strand
ACTTTGCCGGGAGGCGCGTGAACGTCAAGAGTTCTAAGCGTCGCGTCGCCCGGCCTATACACGAAATAGAGTTTCATCAATTTTGCAGGATTTCGAAAAGAACGGGTTGGAAATGACTTTTCTCAAAGTTTTGACATCACTGTGTAAGGTTTAGCGACTTGGAAAAGGCGGAAAACCCTTCTTGTCAAACTGTTTTTCAAGGAAACCTTAAGGAAGTTTACGATAGGAATCTAAGGATGCAATTATCAATCTCATTTTTGAGAAAAGTGAAAATTCCATCATTTTATGTCGCTGGTGAGGAGAATCAAAATCAAACCTCATTCGTTATGAACTTAAGCAACTGCAGAGCTGAAACTGGAAGATCTGGATTTTGGGACTCAAAAGTTATACCTATTGATCTCTGATCCGTACCTACATGCAAAATTCCTACCTATTGATCTATACCTACATTGATCTATACCAATGTACCTACATCCGTACCTACATGCAAATCTTTTATGTATTTTGAATTATTTTTTATTTTTGTTTTTGTTACTTGTTCTTTTTGTATTCTTGTTGATGTAATTTTGTATTACTGGGTTTTGTGACCTGTCAAATAAATAAATTAAAAATTAAAAAAATTGCAACATCCCTACTCGGGCAAAAAGAGATCATCACAAATGAAAACAGTTGATAGGCCATTTCGTTACCTCAACGACGATGAACATGTTCGTGACGTCACGCGGTATTG
>NW_007404597.1:0-730 GCF_000475195.1 Diaphorina citri | reverse complement strand
ATTAAAAATTCAGTCTAACAAACGAAAACCTGTGTCAGGTTCAATTTTATTAAGACCCTATTTTGGTCAAAAGTTCGAAACGTGTAAAAAATCTGGCCTCTTACGACTAAAATGCCTCTCTAAGGACTGAAACACCTTCACATCAATATGAAAGGGTGGGTGTTCTGTAAAATCACTGACGTAGGTAACTAAGAAGAATTCCAATCTATCGGGATTTTCTGGGCTGTAATTTCTGGAACTTCACTGACGTAACTAAGAAGAATTCCAATCTATCGGGATTTTCTGGGCTGTATTTTCTGGAACTTCACTGACACTGACGTAACTAAGAAGAATTTCAATCTATCGGGATTTTCTGGGCTGTACTTTCTGGAACTTCACTGACGTAACTAGGAAAAGAACATATTTTTCAGGCTTGGAGACGTCGAAAGAATTTCAGACGTAAATTAGGTCTGTTTTTGATCTGTTTTGACGTTAGTTCGATTGTACACATCAAACTAATGGAGGTGAAATTAAACGCCAAAATTAACTAATAAAAAAAAAAAAAGTTTGATAGAGGGAACTGCAAAGCCAAGGTCTTATCGTCCTAAAATCGAAGAGAGAAGGCAGACAGGATAGGAAAGGGGGTTTGGAGAACGAACCTTATCTGTTCAAGATTAGATAAAATTGAGGAGCTGGGTGCAAAAAGGGAAATATGGATTTTTTGCCCTTTTTGCGTAAAACGGGTTTTTGA
>NW_007404596.1:0-730 GCF_000475195.1 Diaphorina citri | reverse complement strand
TCTTTGAAGCCTAAGATAGGAAATTAGTCAGGTTCTTAGATAGGTACCTACACCTGGTTACCTTCCTATTAATTCCTACAGTGACCTGACGACTTTGCCCCATCTCATCATTACATCAAGGCCTAGGTCACATGATAATACCTACTAATGATTCATAGTAAAATTATTTAAGTACCTATGATTGAAGAGTTTTATTGGAGAAGGGCTCCTATGGCAGTCACTAAAATCTTCAGTCTTCATTTTTCAAATGTCACTTCCAAATTCTTATACATACCAAGCACCTCAAGAGCTACATATAATATGTCTAGCTAATGAGTTCAAACAAGAACGAGAACGAAACGCGTGCTAGGCTGCTCTCAAATGCTCGGCTAAAGAAGTAGTTTTACAAACGTCGCATAGGACTGAAAAGTCCCTTTACTCCAGCAGTAGGCTACTACTATTATTGTGGTCAAATTATATTGAGGATAAAATTCCATACCACGGCTGGGATTGAACCCACGCCTTCCTGTTTACCAGGCGAGCGCCTTGACCACTACACCACCGAGGCAGGGTCGTGCGTCTACCTTGAATGCCTCGGGTTGGAATCGATCTCGCGCCCTCCTGAATCGATCTCGCGCCCTCCTAAGTGTCTTGACTACCACGCCAATGAGGCAGCTGTTTGTCCTGGAGAGGGCGGTAGAGGGGCTCCTTTCCCCCCCTAGAATTCCGGCCCTGAGATTGTCACAATGAG
>NW_007404595.1:0-730 GCF_000475195.1 Diaphorina citri | reverse complement strand
TAAATATTTAAATAGTTATGTGCGCGGGAAATCGACGCAGTGAAATGTCTCAGGTAATAGGCTACACACTATTTGATTAGCATTATAGGGACCCATCTCTGTGACCGAGTGGTCACCGACTCTCAACCTGAAGATGCTGGGTTCGAATCCCAGTCAGGGCGGAAATTTTCTAACCGAACTTTTCCGTTTGCGAAAGCGATGCCGAGGTACAATCTTTAAAAATGAATTAGAAAATGTATTACATCTATAGATAGTCAAGTCTTGATTGAAAATTTACAAGCAGCCTATTAACCTTGGAGCGGAGAGTAGTGGGATTGCTTTGTAAACTCTAGGCTCTACATACATCTGTTGTATTTTGTATTTGTTGTTGAAGTTAAAATAATAAAAAAGATGTGGAGTTCTAATTCATTTGTCACGAAAATTAGGTACCTACCTCATAAGACAACAAACTAGTACCTCATCAGACAACAAAATTTGTTGTTGAGTTTCAAAAGCAATTGAACTCTCTTAGTTCAGTAATTTTCATGGAAAAAAGGGGATCTCTTCAGACAGAGTAGTAAAAAAAAAGCTTTGTTATGTGATCCTGAATCATGGCTCATAAGTTCTTTAAAATCCTCTGAACACTTGACCACTTTTTCTGCAAAAAGCACTTTCAGAAATGACTACATACCTACCATACCTGTTTTTAATCAATTTTCAGATACGTGAAAGACTAATGATCAGTGATGCA
>NW_007404594.1:0-730 GCF_000475195.1 Diaphorina citri | reverse complement strand
GTAGCAGTGAATGTAAATCCTGTGGAACTGATGAGGCGTGAAGGACCCGGTATCTTACCTGTAAATCCTTTTATATCTACAAACAGGATGCTGACATGTTCGTAGCAGTGAATGTAAATCCTGTGGAACTGATGGGGCGTGAAGGATCCGGTATCTCACCTGTAAATCCTTTTATATCTGCAAACAGGATGCTGACATGTTCGTAGCAGTGAATGTAAATCCTGTGGAACTGATGGGGCGTGAAGGATCCGGTATCTTACCTGTAAATCCTTTTATATCTGCAAACAGGATGCTGACATGTTCGTAGCAGTGAATGTAAATCCTGTGGAACTGATGAGGCGTGAAGGACCCGGTATCTTACCTGTAAATCCTTTTATATCTGCAAACAGGATGCTGACATGTTCGTAGCAGTGAATGTAAATCCTGTGGAACTGATGAGGCGTGAAGGACCCGGTATCTTACCTGTAAATCCTTTGATATCCGCAAACAGGATGCTGACATGTGAATGTAAATCCTGTGGAACTGATGAGGCGTGAAGGACGCGGTATCTTACCTGTAAATCCTTTGATATCAGCAAACAGGATGCTGACATGTTCGTAGCAGTGAATGTAAATCCTGTGGAACTGATGAGGAGTGAAGGACCCGGTATCTCACCTGTAAATCCTTTGATATCTGCAAACAGGATGCTGACATGTTCGTAGCAGTGAATGTAAATCCTGTGGAACTGATG
>NW_007404593.1:0-730 GCF_000475195.1 Diaphorina citri | reverse complement strand
TTCAATAAACTAGGTACTTATATTATTATGCTATTACACTTATAAGTAGGCAGTAGGTAAGTACCAACTCACAGGTTTTATAATTTATATCATACTATTGACAATAATAGAGTAAAAAAGAATATGGAGGTAATTTATCCTTTATCCATAGATTATAGCACTTTGATGACTTCACGGGAACTGAAACTTGACACTTGCACTTCACTATCTAATTATCCAAAAGATAATAATCAATTAATCATTAACCCAAGATTTTCACTTTTTAGTCAGAAGTAGGGTAGGTAGGTACCTATTTGATCAGTTTTATTTAACAAACGACATTATTATTTAGAAGGTATGATTACACAAAACTGGCAAATTTGAAATTAAGTAAGAATGTTACCAGTTACCTACTAACCGAAAACCGAACGAAACTGAAAATTTGAAAAATATTGTCCGTCAAAACAACAAACAAAACAAAGAACTAATCAACTAAAAAAATCATGTTTCAATTGAGGTTATGTGAAACAAGGGATGAGGGTGAAGAGAGAGGAAGAGTTGAACTATGGAGTTCTATTTCTATACCTATGCACTCTCTAATGATAATATTATGTAGGTACCTATTGTGCATTATACACCGGCGGTCACCACATCTTACAATGTTGCCAGATTTTGTATTACTTTTACCCGATCCCTACACTTACCCTACATTAATTTACCCGTTTTAGTTGAATATTTTTTTATTACAAAG
>NW_007404592.1:0-730 GCF_000475195.1 Diaphorina citri | reverse complement strand
CAATTTGTACTTTCTGTGTTTTACCACAAGATCAATTGAGGCGTTATCTGGAAAAAGGGCGTAACGTCACTTACGCCCCTTTTTCGGGAGTCTGCATTTTAGGATAGCAAATTTCGTTGTGAATACGACTGTGAAAGAATCATCTATCTATCTCTTTTCTACGACAAGTTATGGCCAATCTTGTGGACCCTCTGTAACATTGTGTTCATTTGGAAATGAAAACTTTAAACTCGATTATCTCGAAACTATGTTATTGCAGTTGTCATTGCAGTTATGCCCTTCTTCCATTGTCACCGCAAGATCAATTTGTACTTTCTGTGTTTTACCACAAGATCAATTGAGGCGTTATCTGGAAAAAGGGCGTAACGTCACTTACCCCCTTTTTCGGGAGTCTGCATTTTAGGATAGCAAATTTCGTTGTGAATACGACTGTGAAAGCATCATCTATCTATCTCTTTTCTACGACAAGTTATGGCCAATCTTGTGGACATGTGGACCCTCTGTAAGATTGTGTTCATTTGGAAATGAAAACTTTAAACTGGATTATCTCGAAACTATGTTATTGCACATTGCAGTTATGCCCTTCTTCCAGATCACGTCTCAAGTTGTGCTTTCTGTGTTTTACCACAAGAATACTTGAAGATCAATTTGCAGTTGTATTTTAACCACAAGATCATCTGGTTCAAATGATCCATAATATGATGGAAACTGGTTCGAGAGACCACAAAAT
>NW_007404591.1:0-730 GCF_000475195.1 Diaphorina citri | reverse complement strand
TAATATTTTCCCGATTGCAACTCCTCCATTGTATTAAAATCAAAGAGATTTTAAAATGAGGTTGACTTCTAGCTCCAACGCTATAATAAGGATAAGCGCCAAATTTACATTTCCCCTGTATTGTGTACTGCGTACGGGCCAATGTGAAATGTATCCTGACTATCCTTTGTTTGGACAAGAAGGCAGCTTTTAGCGTGGTCTTCCCAGTCTTTGAATGAAGCAGCCTTTGAACGAGTTCAATCGGACATCGACCTCTCCTTCCTCCAACTGAAATCAATGTAAGAAAGTAGTTAAATTATGTAAGTCTGTATGTACATAAATTGCCTTTTGATTTGCCCATAGGTACCTACCTATTCCTTTTTTTAGCCCGTCCTTCCTTTATTATTACGATAGTAATAAAAAAAGGTATACCTAGTGGACGGGCTATTGTATTCGCTTCGGTGTCCGTCAGTCGGTCGGTCGATCTGTCTGTCCCCATAGAAGGACTTATCCAAACCTGGTCGACCTATATATCAAATTATTTTATCACGTTTTTATGACTGTAAAGGAAAAGTTACTAGGTGCCTGTATCTTGGACATTTCTCAGATTTTTTTTCCCAAACGACACAAAATGTCCTTGTAGGCATCGTAATTTAAATGAGAGTGTTCCCAGTTCCCACTGAGCACGACACGATTTTTTTCCGAACTTCAAGTGGGAATGGGCCTTAAGCAGGTACCTATAGCTTTTTTT
>NW_007404590.1:0-730 GCF_000475195.1 Diaphorina citri | reverse complement strand
GGTGAGAATGAAAAATGAATGGAACGGAGCTATTTTGAAGGCTACAACACGTCGCGAAGGAAGAGAAGGAGAGAGAGAAAGGAGAAGAAAAGACGAAGAAGAGACGGGAGAGAAGGTAGGAAGAGGAGGAAGAGAGAAGAAGAGAGAGGGAGAGAGAGAGAAGAGAGAGAGAGAGAAGAGAGAGAGAGAGAGAGAAGGAGAGAGAGAGAGAGAGAGAGAGAGAGAGAGAGAGGAGGAGAACTTTAAATTTCCTTCTTCTTTTTTTTTCTCTCCTGTCTTTATATTTGAACAAAGAGTGGAAAAAAAACTTAGTCAAGCCAAGGTGTGAAAACTAAACGTAGCATATTCTCACTGCTATTGTAAGATAGGTACCTAATATACCTAGCTAAGGAGCTTCAAGGGAAGAATATTTTCGAAGGAACGAAGTGAATTCTAAGATTTGAAACGATCATTTTACATTTTGTTTGAGTCTCTGTTTGTTTTCGCTAGCCCTTAAAAGCACTAGTTCGCAGGTTCGATTTCCGTCCGAGGCGATCTTTATCCTGAACAGATAAGGTTCGTTCTCGGAACTCCTGGCTTTCTCCTGTCCTGTCCTCTTTCTCAGGTATACCTAAAAAACTGATTACACAAAATTCAACTGATTGGCCATAAAGAGTGCGAAAATTAGCTGACTGATCATAAGGCAATATGCAAAACGGCGGTTTACATCGTTTGGCGAAAGAAAATTTCG
>NW_007404589.1:0-730 GCF_000475195.1 Diaphorina citri | reverse complement strand
AGTTCATGAGGTATAGGTGCTGCTGGATGTAGTTCATGAGGTAAAGGTGCTGCTGGATGTAGTTCATGAGGTAAAGGTCCTGCTGGATGTAGTGCATGAGGTAAAGGTGCTGCTGGATGTAGTTCATGAGTTAAAAGAGCTGCTGGTTGTAGTGCATGAGGTAAAGGTGCTGCTGGATGTAGTTCATGAGGTAAAGGTCCTGCTGGATGTAGTTCATGAGGTAAAGGTGCTGCTGGATGTAGTTCATGAGGTAAAGGAGCTGCTGGATGTAGTGCATGAGGTAAAGGTGCTGCTGGATGTAGTTCATGAGGTAAAGGTGCTGCTGGATGTAGTTCATGAGGTAAAGGTGCTGCTGGATGTAGTGCATGAGGTAAAGGTGCTGCTGGATGTAGTTCATGGGGTGAAGATGCTGCTGGATGTATTTCATGAGGTAAAGGAGCTGCTGGATGTAGTTCATGAGGTAAAGGTGCTGCTGGATGTAGTTCATGAGGTAAAGGTGCTGCTGGATGTAGTGCGTGAGGCAAAGGTGCTGCTGGATGTAGTTCATGAGGTAAAGGTGCTGCTGGATGTAGTTCATGGGGTGAAGGTGCTAATGGATGTAGTGCATGAGGTAAAGGTGCTGCTGGATGTAGTTCATGAGGTAAAGGTGCTACTGGATGTAGTGCATGAGGTAAAGGTGCTGCTGGATGTAGTTCATGAGGTAAAGGTGCTGCTGGATGTAGTTCATGAG
>NW_007404588.1:0-730 GCF_000475195.1 Diaphorina citri | reverse complement strand
TTAATTCCAGAGTTAAACTGAAACCAAGTTTAAACTGAGATTGCAGTTCCGAGTATCAATGGATTCACGATTCTGCGCATACACTAAGACACAAGGCCTCGGACCTAAGATTGCGCTCAGATTCATGGCCGAAGCCACAATCCCGGTTTAAACTTAGTTTAAGTTTAACTCAACTAAGCAATGTACGGGGCCATAATCAAAGTTTAAGTTTAACTCTGTGATTAAGCAATCTCATTGGTTGATTTCAAAAAATTAAGAGATTGTTCCATTCGAGAGTTAAATTTGAAGAGTTTAAAATCCGGTTGTGGCCCCACCCATTAGCGATTGGCTAAAAAGATTAAAATCAACAAATCAGATCGCTTGGTACGGGGCCATAATCAGAGTTTAAGTTTAACTCTGTGATTAAGCAATCTCATTGGTTGATTTCAAAAAATTAAGAGATTGTTCCATTCGAAAGTTAAATTTGAAGAGTTTAAAATCCGGTTGTGGCCCCACCCATTAGCGATTGTCTAAAAAGATTAAAATCAACAAATCAGATCGCTTAATTCCAGAGTTAAACTGAAACCAAGTTTAAACTGAGATTGCAGTTCCGAGTATCAATGGATTCACGATTCTGCGCGTACACTAAGACACAAGGCCTCGGATCTAAGACCCGGCTGGATACATAGCATTATGATTGACTATCTTGGGTGGTAGTACAGTGGATGGGGGAGCTTCAGATGGCGGGGTT
>NW_007404587.1:0-730 GCF_000475195.1 Diaphorina citri | reverse complement strand
GACTGACCCCTTTCAATCGCCCAACAGGGGTGGATGGAGGGCCTACTTCAAGTCTTAAAGGAGTTTGGTTGCCCTGTGATATGCCAATACAAAATGTGAGAGCTATTAAATGTGTTAAACATACTCTTGGTAGTTAAACAAGCGTGTAAACTTCGCACTTTTTCCAGTTTGTTTCCAAAACATTTACATTGATTTTTAATTTAAATCGAATTGTAGAGCCGGATTAGACAATAGAACTATCAGAAGAATATATTTTCTTTAGTTTCAGTTGTTTTCGTCCTACCTGATGATGAAATGCGCTAAGGAATTGCTGAGAATATTCATGAACTTTCCAATACTTACTGTCATAACTTTACCCTCGATCTTTTGCCAGATTTCGGTCATGTCAAGGAAAGCTCTCTTGAACATATTCCAGATGAGGATTTTGCCTTCTCCAAGACCGATTGCTAGTCTGAAATTTAATAAACATGAAAGTTTTGGATAAATAATAGAAGCTGATTTTGTAGGGCCATTTTGGCTATTTCCAATACTTACTGTCATAACTTTACCCTCAATCTTTTGCCAGATTTCGGTCATGTCAAGGAAAGCTCTCTTGAACATATTCCAGATAAGGATTTTGCCTTCTCCAAGACCGATTGCTAGTCTGAAATTCAATAAACATGAAAGTTTTGGATAAATAATAGAAGCTGATTTTGTAGGGCCATTTTGGCTATTTAAGCCATATGAAACT
>NW_007404586.1:0-730 GCF_000475195.1 Diaphorina citri | reverse complement strand
AGATTTATTTTGCCTGTCCACCCCCTTCAAGTAGAGGTAGGTACTTATCAACCTTTTAATATTGTAGAAGTTTGGGCGATTATTGAGATATTGGGAAAAATCCTACAATGCTGCAGTGAGCACCAAAGTTGTGATATAATAACACAAAGCAACTGCATTTACATTTACCATTTACATAGATTTATTTTGCCTGTCCACCCCCTTCAAGTAGAGGTAGGTACTTATCAACCTTTTAATATTGTAGAAGTTTGGGCGACCATTTACATAGATTTATTTTGCCTGTCCACCCCCTTCAAGTAGAGGTAGGTACTTATCAACCTTTTAATATTGTAGAAGTTTGGGCGGAAAAAAAAACTAATTATAAAAAAAATGTATGTTTAAATGAAAATTCAGATTTTTTCAAAATGATTGCAACTGACAGATGTTACAAAAATTGTGGAACATAATAGGAGGTAACAGAGAGAAGAGAGAGAGAGAGAGGAGGGAGAGGGAGAGGGAGAGAGATAGAGAGGGAGAGTGAGAGAAGGGAGAGAGATATAAAGGGAGAGGTGGTAAAAAGGAGAGAGAGAGATAAGAGGAAGAGGAAGAGAGAGAGAGAGTAAGTACAAGGAGAGAAAGGGAGGGATAGAGAGACCTCATAAAATCGTTATTAAAAAATGGTTTTAAATGTCAGCGGTAAAGGACAGCAGCACGGTATATCACATCTGGATACCAACCACGCTCAACGTTA
>NW_007404585.1:0-730 GCF_000475195.1 Diaphorina citri | reverse complement strand
AAAAGGATGCTTCAAGAGGTGCATTTTCAAAGCTACTAACAGGCATTATGGAAACTACAAAACGCTAGTAGTTTTTCTTACCAATAATGGACTGAGATGGTTGTGAGTTAGACAGGTTGATGGTTTTAGTAGAACTTATCGAAACAAAAAATTACCTTCGGAAGATAGAAAGAATACTTTGCCTGGACGGTGTTAATGGCTTTCCATGCATTAACAGGACCCCTTGACTGGAAATGTCCCTTGAATTTAAAATCAGATTGGAAAATTCTTTTCACAAAACACAAATTTCGGATTTTTGGATTTTCCGACTTTTGGACTTTTCCACTTTTCCGGCGTTTGTTTATGTTTATATGTTACCACTGTTGCCAGATCAGAATTTATTCCTCCTCCAGATAGCATAAGAAATACTCCAGACTTCTAGAATCTATAGTCCCATGTTGAAATATTGGCCTGACAGAAAAAACCCTTTATTTATGTAGATGATTTTTAAACTAAATGGTCTAACCAAAGTTATGTGAAATAAAAAATTTACCTATATGATTTCCAGATTCCAGAACTCCCTTTCTTTGTTTTCATTGATGGTTCTCCTCCTCCAGAATGAGACCGTCAAGACGAACTTTGGCAACACTGTCTATTGTGAATGCGCCTTTAGGTTTGTGAAGCCAGCAACGGTTGAAGAAAGAGGGGAAGTGCCTGGAGGGGAAGAGGAGAAAGAAAAGAAAAAATGGAA
>NW_007404584.1:0-730 GCF_000475195.1 Diaphorina citri | reverse complement strand
GAGGGAGAGGTTGGGTTTTAGTGGGTCTGGATGTCCCGGTATCCGGACATCAATCCCACTGGGCGTCTTTTTGAAGATTTCCCCCTCTCCACAAAAAAAAACTTCTAAAATTACCACAGTAAAAAACCCATTTACACCTATGCATAAACTAAATGGTCTGTAAATGTGTGAATTGCTCAGAATCGTGAAATTTTTTAGAACTGTTGGGAAAATTTATTAGTATCTACTGTTATCTAAAGGTTTATTGTTTTGATAGGTGTTTATCGAGGTCGGAGAGGTTGTACCTATTTACCTACCTACCAGTAACGCACGTGTCATGTGTATAGGTAGTAATAGTAAATAGGTAATGTATAGTAATAATAAATAGGTAGTAGGTACCTAGTACCTACATAAATAGGTAGTAAATAGTAAAGGTAGCCTATGTGTATGAGTAATCATGCTCCGTTGTGCAACAATAACACGAGCAATAGGTCGGTATTGACATCAATAACTACCTAGCTACCTTTAGCTAGACCAGTGCTTTTCAAAGTTTTCGCCACTGCTGCACACTTTTCAAGAGTCCTACCTTTCCGCGGCACCCCGCGCACATGAATGTTGTATATTATCACTATCAGTTAACATAAATGCTCTTTTAATACTTTTGTGATCTTTATCTAAAGAAAATCCCAAATCTCGCGGCACACTAAAGTGCCGCTGCACACAGTCTGAGAAGCACTGAGCTAGACAATAA
>NW_007404583.1:0-730 GCF_000475195.1 Diaphorina citri | reverse complement strand
AACCTACCTCGGTGGTGTAGTGGTCAAGGCGCTCACCTGGTAAACAGGAGGGCGTGGGTTCAATCCCAGCCGAGGTATATGGAATTTTATCCTCAATATAATTTGAGGATTTGACCACAGTAAGTAGTAGCCTACTGCTGGAGTAAAGGGACTTTTCAGTCCTATGCGAGCAGCGAGCAGTAGGTATAAATAAGCACTATTATTATTATTGCTATTATTTTATGAGTCAAAAATTGGTATTATAGTAGTTGGTAGTTCTTGGGACAACTTGGTAAACATTTGGTGGATTGTGGAAAGATAACGCCAAAGATTCAAGATACCGAGAACTATTACTAAAATTGATTGAACAATATTTTTTCCATCCTTCTTCTCCTTTTTTTCCCTTCTTCCTTATTCTTCCTCCTACTACTCCTCCTCCTTTTCCTGTTTCTATTCATCCTTCTCAGTACCCTCCTTCTCTTCTTTCTTTATTTCCCTCTTTCTCTTCCTTCTGTTTCTTTCCCTCTTCCGTCTTCTTTTTCTTCTCTTTCTTTCCCTAATCATCCTTTTTCTCCTTCTCCCTCCCTTCTTCTTTTCCTCTATTCCTTCGTCCTCCTCCAATTCCTCTTCTTCTCTTTCCCTTCATTCCTCTTTTTCTTCTTCTTCTCCTTATCCCTTTTCATCAAACTCCCACTAGACCAATTATTTGAATCTAAATATTCTGCCCGCCACAGTGTTTTACCCGAAATCC
>NW_007404582.1:0-730 GCF_000475195.1 Diaphorina citri | reverse complement strand
CATGTCAAATACTTTTGTACTGAAGGCTGTTATTCCAAACCAATTTTTTCTTATTTTTGCTTCCACCCAATAGTTACCCCCTGTCAATATTAAAACTAACAAAAAATACTCGAGATCGTGTGAATCAAACTAGATGATCTTTATTCTGATGACAAAATATAACTATATTTTCATCATGATTTCATTACTGAATTCATCATTTCAAAATCGTGTCTATAGGAATGTGTTTGTCACCTAGTTAACATTAAAATTACATCTACATGATTTGGGAGTCGTGGAAATAAAGGACTGGTGTCTATAGGAATGTTTTTGTCACCTAGTTAACATTAAAATTACATCTAGATGATTTGGGATGGAAATAAAGGACTGGGGAGAAAGGAATCATAAAAAAAAACTTAAAAAACAAAACAACGTTTAAATGATTAAAATGAGTGATTGTATACTGGACAAGGAAGGTAGGCGCCAACACTATGTCTAAGATTGGACAGGAAAAAATATTTAAAAAGCTTGCACGAATTTCAATACTTTTTCCGAACTGATATTCATTGTTAAGCTTCGTTATGGCTTATGGCCAAGTCCACAAAGAGAGTTTAAAAGCGCCTCTAGTATCAAGAGTTCATCTCCCAACTTTAGTCGTGTCAGTGCAGTCCAGCACTGTGAGTGCCATGCCTATCTCACGGACATGGAAAGTTAGTGTACACCTAACTCATACAAAAGCTAAGGAAAGTTA
>NW_007404581.1:0-730 GCF_000475195.1 Diaphorina citri | reverse complement strand
AATAAAGAGTGATAAATATTTCGGGTAAACAGTCGAATCCGGGGGTTGCCGGGGAAAAAAGAGGGTAGGTTTCGAAATTACGAGGGAACTATGAGGGAAAACGGAGGTAAAAACCCGGGATTTTGAAAAAAGGGAGCGAGATAGGGAGGGAAGAAGATCCCTGTGCTTCTGCCATCCTTTACTCTCATGTTATAAAGGTTTATGCTTTTCAGTTTTGCCGGTCGGGGAACGTGGGGCCAGACTGGAATGAATAAAGTGGGAAAAGAGGTGAAAAAAGTTGGACTGGAAAAAATAAAGAAGGAACAAAAAAGAGGGAGTATTATTTATGAATATTTGTTACAAATGTCCCTCCTCGATTAATACATTGTATCAATTTCATGACTTGACCTGGACTTGAACCACGCACCCTTAACAATATTTTCCTAAATCACCGTGACAACATCTGAAATTTGAAAAACATAAAAAAAACCTGTTGCCAACTGACAGATACATAACTTGGGATTTGATTTCAGATGTTACCCAACCATCAATTATTTTTTTAGGTCTTTATATTAAGTGGCACGGTTCTCAGTTCTCACTTACGTGAGCTGTTCCACTCAACCACTGATTTTCCCTATTTGGGCTATAATAATATTAATAATGTTAGCGTACAATCTAAAATTTCTGGGTAAAAAAAGTGTGTTCCACCCCGGGCCAGCTTTCCCCGAGAATTATTCTCACTAACTTTTGT
>NW_007404580.1:0-730 GCF_000475195.1 Diaphorina citri | reverse complement strand
CAGTTTTTAGTGTCAAAACACGTTTTGAGGTCCCTAGAGCCTAAATCCAAAGTTTTAGCCATTGGTCCGTGTGTGTGTCTGTCTGTGTGTCTGTCTGTAAACAAAATATCTCGAGAACGGTAAGAGATAGAGACTTGAAATTTGGTATGTAGCTGTCAAATGTGACAAGGATACGATACGAAACTTTTGGTTAAGACCGGTGCAATGGTTGGCGGCATTTTACCGTTTTTTGGCGGTTTTCGGTGTAATTTAACAATATCTCGGGAACGGTATAAGCTAGAGACTTGAAATTTGGTATGTAGTTCACAAATGTGACAAGAATGCGACATGAAACTCGTTTGAGATAGGTGCTGTGGTTGGCGGTATTTTGACCGCTTTTTGGCGGTTTCCTACCGTTTTTTGGCGGTTTTCAGCTATATCGACTAAACGGTTAGAGGTATTGTAAAAGTTAGGGTAAAAGAACACTCAAATAAGCATCATTCAATAGGATAAGGAAAGTCGTGTGATGTTCACACCAGATTTTTTTTCCTTGCTTCCTTGCATGCTTTAGCAAACTAAGGAATAACGATTTTGCTCGTCTCTTCACACAGGCTGTCATTTAACAGATTTAACTCCACTATTACATTTACAAAATTCTCAATCAAGTAACTCACCAATTCTTCCTCCCCCCAGGTTCTATTCCAGCAGTTCAAGTTCTTTCTCAACCTCTACTTCCTCCTGATGGCTATCT
>NW_007404579.1:0-730 GCF_000475195.1 Diaphorina citri | reverse complement strand
GTCTTTATCTGAAGTGTTCTAGAGTATAGAGTGTCTGGGTTGGGTCCATTGAGACCAGACACCGTACACCTACCACATGACCAGCTAAAGCTGTGTTGGTGGACGTTGTCGATCGACGTCGACTGAACCGTCCACACTGCCTCGACAACATAGATAGATTCACCTCGATTGACGGTCGACTATGAATGGACACACACAGCACTTCACGAAAAACAGACCGCAAGTTCTACAATCTACAGAGCACACAAGTTCTACAATCTACAATCTACAGAGCACACACTAACAGAACTCTGAGAATGGAAATTACAAATTACTGAAATACGGAAAACACCTAATAGTTGTCGGTTGTGGCGTTAAAAAACAAACAGGTGGTTAAATGGTTATCGGGAACAAACGAGTTTAAATGTAAGTAAGTTTTCACTTTTCTTCTCCGAACTCCGAATGCACCGAATTATCACTTTTTCCGTTATTTTGTCAAATTTTTATTTGAATTTAGAATTTAGCGGAAAACGCAAAAGCAGAAAAATGGCACCACGCACGGCGCACCACGTTTCACGTTTCTATCGTTAATTCAAAACTAGTACGATAAAGAAACGTGAGAGAGCAGCACCTGTCGAGCACAAAAGTAGTACAAGAGAAGTCCGACAGGTCGCAGGATCTAGCACAGGGGAGCGTGTTGAGGACGAGATTTTTCGAGAAAAATCCCATGACAACAGTAGGGGGATGGGAT
>NW_007404578.1:0-730 GCF_000475195.1 Diaphorina citri | reverse complement strand
AATAGAAATGATACTAATATTTTGTTAGCATAAAAAAAGATCACACAAAAAGGTTACAACAAGAGGATTAAAAAAAAAATCGTAAATACATATCACAAAATAATCAAATCTCTATAAAAATTTGAGATCCATTTTAACTCGTATACAATAGTGATTTAGTTTATTCAAAAACTAATAAACCTATTACCTAACTACCAATAGGTACAAACCTACAACCAGTGGACAATTTATTGGTACAAAAATCTATTTCTGACGTCAACTCACTATAAAATAGGCATTGAAAACAAGCGATTTTCAGTGACTAGCGGAAGATAGAGAAAAAGCTATACCAAAAATACAAATCATGCTTGATAATATTACTTCACATGCATTAATGTTACTTGTGCTTGAATTGTTATAGGAGGTATTCTATTTCTGGGAATCAGTGAATAAGTGGTACAAGATGTATGTTGTTAAAAATTGTTTACACTTTAAACGGCGCAAAGTACATGAAAAACAACATAGTATCCAAAAAGGCAAAAATGGTGAAATTTTCGATGGTGAGAATCAAACCCGCGACCTTCTGCATGACAAGCAGGTCCCAGTTACCCGTGCCCTGCCCAACATTGACTTAGATTAGAATAATTATTTCTCGACTCAAAGTAAATAGATACTTTTATTCCTTTGTATGTATCCGACGTAGGTACACATCTACATACCTTCCACAGATGTTTTAAGAATGTCAATTTTT
>NW_007404576.1:0-730 GCF_000475195.1 Diaphorina citri | reverse complement strand
CTGTCCCTACTACATCAACCTCTTCGGTCCTTTCTATTTCTACTTCTTCAGTCCCTTCTTCCTCCTCCGCTAACCCACTAGGTTTGCTCAGCGCTGCGGATCGGACTTGTCCAGGTTTTGAATTTCATCTTTCACCCTGCAATGCTCTTGAAGTTATGAAGGTAATGTCATTCTGCCCAAGCAAGAAATCTTGCGGCGAGGATGCCATTCCAATGACAATTATCAAGCAGGCCATTCCCTTCATAGCTCAGCCTCTTGCACATATCTTTAGCACTTCCTTTAGCACTCACACGTTTCCTCACCTTTTCAAGTCCTCCATTGTTGTTCCTATCCATAAGAAGGGGGCCGTGACCGACCTAAACAACTATCGCCCTATTTCTCTTCTAAACAACTTTGCTAAAATCCAGGAAAAAGTAGTGGCTCTTAGGCTTAGTCAATTCTTGGAGCACCACCAGCTTCTGACGGAACATCAATTCGGATTCAGATCCAACCGATCTACTTCTGACGCGGTCTCTTCCTTTCTTCATCAGTTGGATGATATGATGTCCTCTCCTTCTGGGGTGCACCCCATAGGAATATTCTGTGACCTTTCCAAAGCCTTTGATTGCGTAGATCACGGTATTCTTTTATCGAAGTTACCGTTCTACGGAATCGGGGGCAATACCCAGAAATGGTTTTGTTCCTACCTTTCTTCTAGATACCAAATGGTTAAAACTCCCAACCTTAAAGG
>NW_007404575.1:0-730 GCF_000475195.1 Diaphorina citri | reverse complement strand
GAAATCGTTAGTTTGTGTGAGCGCCGTGAAGTATGTTTGAGTATGCAATATGCAAAAGATGTCATATTAGTGGAGATGACAGCTTTAAAAATTTCTTGAATGATGGGAAACAAAACAGTCAACAGTTTATAATTTATTTCAATTCCATACCTACTATTTTCATTTATTTATTTCAATTTTCAAATAAAATTTTAAACAAATTTTACAGTAATCGGGTTAATTATTATACCTACCTTTCTCTTTCTCTCTTTATCATAATATTCATAATAGATCAGTTGCGCTTATTTGGGTGATGTTTCAAATTCATAGAGCAGGAAAAATGAGGACCAACGGAATTTTTCTTTTCCTCCTACAACTTCTAGATACCGAGATAAATCGATTTAAAAAATACCGGTATATCGTGAACTTTGACGTCACGGCATACGCTCCCGTAGGCGATGACGTCACATGACGTCAGCAAAGCTCCCTCGCAGGCAACACATTAAAATGTGTTTGTGCGCAAACGTTTCTGTGCATTTCTTTCTGCTCCTCCGCAAGCGCGCTTGCATACTGGCGCTACCTAGCGAGGCAACTGCCTGAAGTCTGACGTCACACATCTTTCAACTCTTTCATTAGAACGGAAAATGAAATTTGAATTTTCGACCTTTTACAATTATTTTTTCGAAGTTTTGACCTCAGATTTGGATTTTTCACTACTTTTTACGTAGGAATCGACCATTTATTAATAATT
>NW_007404574.1:0-730 GCF_000475195.1 Diaphorina citri | reverse complement strand
AAAAAAAAAAAAAAAAAAAAAAAAAAACTTGTTATTGGTTAGGTTTTATATTAGACATCCTTTCGACTGCGCACTGGGCATAACTGTTTGGCTGAACATCTCCACCGCTTTGGTCTAAAATCTTCTCCCATTTGTTCCTTATGTTTCTAAAACAGTCCTATGAACTCCGTCCAGTTAAACTTCTGTCCTGCCTTGGAAGCCAGCAATAACATTGTAGGTAAATATTGGGAAGCCAGAGGTAAAATGACCTAGTAGTCAAATAACCTGATGTTTGCTAACAACAACAACACCAACATATTAGACATCCTATGTACCTAAAGTCGAAATGACTCGAGTTTCATTTACATGTGTTTCTTGTTTCTTTTCTATTTTCAGGCTGAAGTAGAAGAAATGAAAACCAATCTGGTTCGATTCAAATCAGACACAGGCTAATAAAATACAGCCAATTTTACAACTTAGGTTATCATATTTGCAGTTAAAAAAGTTAACTTTTTTTTTTACTGTCCCGCCCTTTGTAAACTTTTCCCCTGTTTAGGTCGCTTACAGAATAGAGGCAACTTTATAACTGAGATTATGACAATAGCAGTTAAAATATCCAACTTTTTTTACTGTGTCGACCGACCTCTGTAAACCTTTTTTTCTTTCAATTTCCCCGGCCAGCCTAGTTAGCTTAGTTGGTAGTGCGTCTGCCTTGTAAGCGCTAGGCCGCGGGTTCGATTCCCGCCCGGGG
>NW_007404573.1:0-730 GCF_000475195.1 Diaphorina citri | reverse complement strand
GCGTAGTCAAAAGCTTGGAGCGGGATTGCATGATAAGGAGTACTTAGAGCGTCTGTATTCTAGTTTAGGAGAAATATCGGGAGTTCTAAGTGGAGTAGATTATAGCAGGATATATTAGACGTCCTTAGGGGTGACCAAAATTGGGTAGCATGGTGGGAAATGTCTGCGGTATAAACTGTGATTTCTCTCGAAAGGTATCTGCCAAAAGGTGTTGCTCTAGAGTACCAATATGAGTAACGTAGTACCAAAATAATATCAGAATAAGGACCATAAATTCTGACAAATTCTTGGATACTTTCGGAAGAGAATAGGATGATGACAGTGAAGTTATCTGTGATTTCCTAAACAGCGGTAACCTATCCTATTCTGTCTCAAAATTTATCGACAGAACTCTGGTCTCTCTCAAAAGGTATTCTATTTCTTAAGACTGACAAAAGTACCTAGTCTCAAAAGGTGATGTCGTTCTAGAGTAACAATCTGAGTACCATAGTACCAAAAATGAATCAAATAATTACTGACGTAAATTACGAAAGGTTCTTCGATACTCTCCGAAGAGAATAGGGCCATGAACTAATGACAATATTAGGTTATCCATGATTTCCTCAAAAAGCGGAAAACTGACAGTATTCTCTTCCAAAGAACGCGAGATTTGTGAAATGTCTCTACGGAGCAAACTTTAGCCATCCCTGCTTTTAAATTTGACGGATCTCGTTATTGTTTTCGTATTCAA
>NW_007404572.1:0-730 GCF_000475195.1 Diaphorina citri | reverse complement strand
TATATTGAGGACAAATTCCTATGCCTCGACTTGGAATGAACCTACGCTTTCCAGGATACCAGGCAAGCGTCTTGACCACTTCTTGACGACTATTGAGCCACGGTAGCACAATATTTGGTGCTCTCGCTCAGTAAACAAGAGACAGCGGGTTCGATCCCAGGTGCATTCCACCCCCTTAGGTGGGGGATGAGCACCTCTCATCACAAAGGAAGAACAAACGATAAATGTTTCCTTCCATTTTGCGCGCTACCTCACCCCAATCTTCTCACCCCTCAGGGTTAGGGTGAGAATATTTCACCTTGGATTATAGGATCGCTCGCTATGCAAAACCCACCCTGTATTACAGGCATGGAATTGAATTTTACACTGTGCCCCGGGTGGCGAACAGTCGATCGAATCCCGGTTGGGGATGAATATTTTGTGAAATTTTCCGTTTTAATTGGAAAAGGCTGAATAATAATAAAATGTTGTTTCCGGTATACCTTGGACGTCAAATTACAAATACTTTACAAATCATCTGATGAATTTCAAATTAATTTTAATTTTATCATACATCAATATGAGATTTTTTATTTATTTATTTACACGCTAAGCAGCAAGGCCATGTGTGGGATATGAGATTTTAATTCTAGAAAAACAGCAAAAATGGATTGGACTAAAATTGAAATGGTCAAAAAAAAAAAAAAAAAAAAAAAAAAAAAAAAAAAAAAAACAAAAAAAAAATACCACA
>NW_007404571.1:0-730 GCF_000475195.1 Diaphorina citri | reverse complement strand
TAACCTATACCTTAGCACGGGTCCCCTCCCTACCTCCCCTATCTTACCCCTCTCCCCCCCTACTCGACCCTGTTCCCTATACTTTAGCTTCCACAGCATCCTTTGTCACATTGTCCTTACGGAAGTATTCTACCTAATATTGTGTGAACCCTCCCTTATCCTTAATAATAGTAATAATAACTATACTGTTGGCCTTTGTTTTGTCTCACTCACTCTTCTTCTTCTTTTTCTTTCCTATCTTCTTGTCAATTCCATTTTGTTTCTCTCTCATTCTTCCTCTCCTCTTCTTCTTCTTCTTTCCTTTCTATCTACTTGCCAATTTCATTTTATTTCTCTCTCTATCTCTCTCTCTCTCTCACTCTCTATCTATCATTGTCTGTCTATCACTTTACTTTCCTTTTTCTCTGTCTTTCTGGCTATCTTGTTCTTTCTTCTCCTTTCCTTTAATAGTTTTCCATTCTTCTTCTCTACTGACTTCTTTTCTTAGTTCCTGTTTTTCTAGTCACAGTAAGTTCAAATACTACAGTAAGTTCAAATACTACAATAAGTTCAAATACTACAGTAAGTTCAAATACTACAGTAAGTTCAAATACTATAGTAAGTTCAAATACTACAGTAAGTTCAAATACTACAATAAGTTCAAATACTACAATAAGTTCAAATACTACAGTTAGTTCAAATACTACAGTAAGTTCAAATACTACAGTAAGTTCAAATACTACAGTAAGTT
>NW_007404570.1:0-730 GCF_000475195.1 Diaphorina citri | reverse complement strand
GTCGGGTTGGGCAGACCGGGCGTCTCTGCTGTGCTCCAATCTGTCGGGCTGGGCACGCTGAGCGTCTCTGCTGTGCTCAAATCTGGCGGGTTGGGCATGCTGGGCGTCTCTACTGTGCTCAGATCTGACGGGTTGGGCAGACCGGGCGTCTCTGCTGTGCTCCAATCTGTCGGGCTGGGCACGCTGAGCGTCTCTGCTGTGCTCCAATCTGGCGGGTTGGGCATGCTGGGCGTCTCTACTGTGCTCAGATCTGTCGGGTTGGGCAGACCGGGCGTCTCTGCTGTGCTCCAATCTGTCGGGCTGGGCACGCTGAGCGTCTCTGCTGTGCTCCAATCTGGCGGGTTGTGCATGCTGGTCCGTCGGGCTGGGCAGGCTGGGCGTCTCCATCGTGCTCCGATCTGTCGGGCTGTGCAGGCTGGGCGTCTCTGCTGTGCTTTGATCTGGAGGGTTGGGCAGGCTGGGCGTCTCCACTGTGCTCCGATCTGACGGGTTGGGCAGGCTGGGCGTCTCTGCTGTGCTCCGATCTGTCGGGCTGGGCGTCTCTGCTGTGCTCCGATCTGGCGGGTTGGGCAGGCTGGGCGTCTCCACTGTGCTCCGATCTATCGGCACACTGGGCGTCTTCATCGCTTTGATAATCTTCTTGAGCTTTCGCCTGTACATTCTGAAACTTAAGAAAGTATTGTAAATGAATTATTAGTGAGGCAAAAAATAATATTTTTATAATAATAAC
>NW_007404569.1:0-730 GCF_000475195.1 Diaphorina citri | reverse complement strand
TATATTTTTTTTTTTTTTTTTTTTCATTGAAGACTTTTAATCAAAAAAGAGCCCAACCTTGCTGTGACCCTTTTTTGAGCGAAACGCCTTTTCTAAAATGCAGATCTTAAGAATCACTACCACAAAATGTAGGTATTATATTGACATCTCCATTATAGCATTAAGATACAGGAGTTTTCGTAAAGATCTTCGCAATACGTTTCGATGGGAATCAAAATCTTGAAAACCCACAAATTTTATGAACAAAAATTCTCGCTTTCAAGTCAGACAGAAAACAAAAATGTTGACCAATCAGAATATTTTGTCTTTAATTCCCATTTTGTCTATTCAGTCCTTCTTGAATAATCTGCCTTCAGTTGTTTTCTTGTTGAACAAAATGTTTTTGTCTTCTTCAAATTATAAATTAGGACCAAATTCTTCCCCCGTGCATACCGTCTGATCATTGTAATATGTGATATACCTTTTCATTTACATTATTATATAGGGTGTTCAACAAGTTTTTGATACTTTTTTTTCTACTAAGAATTAGTAGAAAAAGTTCAGTGAATTGAAAACCGGACAGAAGCCCAGTAGGATTCAAAAAAAGTTAATCATGATCAGAAAATTTCCAAAAATTAAACTTGGGGGGAAAAGTGACTTTTCTAAACATAAGTAAACATCCTTTGATTTGATTTCCAAGAAGTAGAAAATTGGTGGATGTTACAAAACTCCTGTGATTTGATTCCAAGCA
>NW_007404568.1:0-730 GCF_000475195.1 Diaphorina citri | reverse complement strand
TAGATAGCCTAGGTCATATTTTAAGACAGTGTAGGAGGTCATATCAACTTGATAGTACACGAGGTAGACTAGTGGTTCAGTCAACTTCAGAGAAAAGCTCTCTTACTGGGCTCCTGAAAGTTCCTTAATATAATTTGTTATGGACTTTGTTGTCGAATTTTATTAAAGTTCGACACTTTTTGGTTCTCCTTATCAAGATGGACTTTTTTCGAATTTTATTAAAATTGGACAAACAGTTACTGGTACTACAGTTGAATCTGTCTAAGTGGCATCCGTCTAAATGGGAAACCTAGATAAACGGGAAGAAAAATCGTGGCCCCTTCATTTGTAATTGGAAAACACTATTGGGAAATCTCAATAAAATGCCTGTCCCTTGGATTCCCAATTAGACGGGTTCGATTGTAATTGTAGAAAAAAGGCTCTTACGTTGGAAGGCCAATGACAAAGTGTCCTCAAAAGCTAGTCAACGAAAGTCCTGTGAGTTCTGAACTTTTTCGACAATTTTAATCAAAATTGGACAAATAGTTCGAGAGTTATCGCCAAACAAACAGACAAAACAAACTCAATGAAATTTTGCAATGTCGATGTTATAGACTTAAAACTCACTACTTCCTGTGAATTGTGTTCATTATGTGCACTTGGCTCTGTGTATTGTTTATGATAGAGTTGTTGTACATATCTATATGATGATGGAATTGTTGTAGAGATGTACATTCAGTCATTCATATTG
>NW_007404567.1:0-730 GCF_000475195.1 Diaphorina citri | reverse complement strand
CACTTTGCCTCTTGCGTTGGGTGTTGGGAAGATAAAGGTGAGATCTCTTAACCTGTGTTACACCTTCAACCAAAAACTCTAACTGGACTTGGAGATCTTAAAAACGATCTAAGTAAGCATTCAAACAAATATGTATAAATCAATAGCACAGATACGTACTCGTATGTTGCATGGTGATTTTGTCACATCCACCAATAACCATACACTGTATTAGTGGAGGTGACGGAACTCCCTTTCTCATATAACGCGTCTCTGATCTCTGCAGTTCAAAGTGCATGTTTGCTCCCCAACTCTTGTGGAGGTAGCAAACACCAAAGTACGTACAGTTCTTACTCAGCTTGCTTGTCAAAATTGTTGGTTACAGAGAAGGAAATTCGGCACATCGACCAATATGTGAAGACCAATAATCACCTGTTTGAAGGAGTTTTGCAACAGGTGGTGTCCAAATTTGCGAAGGGCAAGGATTCAAGCATTCAAGGTGGTCACACAATGCACGAATTTCTTTAGTTCTATTTCTGGTAAAAACATCGTGGGATATAATTTCGTACAGGATAACCATCACTGAGTACAATTTCGTGGGATAAAAACCTTTTCCGAGGGATTTTTTCCGTGGTAATTTTTTTCCGCTATGAAGGTTTTCGTCTGTGAGTTTTTCTTCTACGAATGCACATCGTATTTCCATTCAAATCAGTCAGCGGTCGGCGAAGCTATAGTAAGCTAAATGCACCCG
>NW_007404566.1:0-730 GCF_000475195.1 Diaphorina citri | reverse complement strand
ATAATCCGGAAAACAAAATAAAAACACAGGAATGGGTGAAATTTTTTAATAGTTTTCATGGTCCTATACTAATAGGTGGTGATACAAACTGCCATCATACGACATGGGGTTGTACTAAAACAGATCAAAAAGGAACTGAACTTTTAGACGCAATAACAATCCAGAATCTGGTAATTTTAAATGACGGCAAACCAACATTATTGAACAGAGCTGACCAATCATGCGAAAGCATCATAGATTTAGGTCTTGCTTCACCGGATATTTCGTACAAATTTACATGTCATACTCTTGATGATACATTGGGGTCGAACCACTATCCTCTCCTCTGGGAGTCCAACGGTTTATTTTCCAACTCGTCTATACTCAAGAACCCCATAAGGAAATGGAACTTAAAAAAGGCAAAATGGGATACCTTTAAATATGAAATGGGAAAGTTTACTGAATCCGTGCAGGGAACTGAAGACTACGATTCTTATGAGTTGTTTTACGAAAACATAGAAAAAGCTTGTGAACAAGCAATACCGCGAATAAAATATTTCAATGAAAACCAAAAGTTCAGAAAACCATGGTGGAGTAAAGCCTGCGATGAGGCAATGGAAAAACGAAAACAAAAACTAAAACAATACAGGGAAAACCCCTCTCTCGATAATTTTATTGAATATCAGAAATCCGATGCACAATGCAAAAAAACATGTAAAAATGAAAACCGGAAAGCCTGGATTAATTTTAC
>NW_007404565.1:0-730 GCF_000475195.1 Diaphorina citri | reverse complement strand
AAGATATGATGGATTCACACAACCAAAAAACACTTTTCAATTCTATCTTTTCAGATCTATATTCTATGACCTATTCAGGAAGTGTGGGACCTATTCAGGTGTCCTGGGATTCTGGGACCTATTCAGAACCAGATCTTCTAGTGAATATTCAGGTATTCTGGGACCTAACATGGCTCTGTCTGCGACCTCTCGAGACTGCAAAGACACAGACTTGGAAATAGTTCCAACATTCAGAATCACAGGCCTCTGTCTGCGACCTCTCGAGACTGCAAAGACACAGACTTGGAAATAGTTCCAACATTCAGAATCCATAATGTTCACTTTACGAGCACCGGCACACATTAAAAGCTCAATTACATATTGGAGCTAAAAACAGAATCTTAATCATATAACCACAATATTCGCAATACTACACTCGAATGCGAATAAATCGGACCAGTCTGGAAATTTATGTACTCTAAAGGTGAGTTTACAAGTCCACACATAGTCGACCGGCCATCGATCGTCCATAATGTTCACTTTACAAGCACCGGCACACATTAAAAGCTCAATTACATATTGGAGCTAAAAACAGAATCTTAATCATAACCACATTATTCGCCATACCTAATACACTTGTATGCGAAAAAATCGGACCAGTCTGGAAATTTATGTACATACATACATACATATCCTAAGTCGTTCTGTTTGGTGGAACAGGTCGACTATTCACAAAACCTCTCCACCAAGT
>NW_007404564.1:0-730 GCF_000475195.1 Diaphorina citri | reverse complement strand
AGATTGGGATTTTATCTTTGACATTGTTTGAGAATTTGACAAGAATAAAGGCCCGTCCGTTCTTATTTGTTGTGAGTTTCACACGATTTTTTCCGAATGTCCTGTAGGCAAAGTAATATGAGAGTGTACTCACTTAGGCACGACACGATTTTTTTTCCGAATGTCCTGTAGGCAAAGTAATATGAGAGTGTACTCACTTTTAGGCACGACACGATTTTTTTCCGAATGTCCTGTAGGCAAAGTAATATGAGAGTGTACTCACTTAGGCACGACACGATTTTTTTCCGAATGTCCTGTAGGCAAAGTAATATGAGAGTGTATTAACTTAGGCACGACACGATTTTTTTTCCGAATGTCCTGTAGGCAAAGTAATATGAGAGGTGTACTCACTTAGGCACGACACGATTTTTTTCCGAATGTCCTGTAGGCAAAGTAATATGAGAGTGTTCTCACTTAGGCACGACACGATTTTTTTCCGAATGTCCTGTAGGCAAAGTAATATGAGAGTGTACTCACTTAGGCACGACACGATTTTTTTCCGAACGACAAGTGGGAACGGGCCTTAATAGTGGTAGCCTACTGTCGGGGGTAAAAGGACCTTTAAGCTTTCGAGCATTATAAGCACTATTCTTATTATTATTACAGTCGGCCGAAGTCAATCGACATCGATTTAAACCGATATAAAGTACCTGCCTCGGTGGTGTAGTGGTCAAGGCGCTCGCCTGGTAAA
>NW_007404563.1:0-730 GCF_000475195.1 Diaphorina citri | reverse complement strand
TCTTCTCTTTATTCTCCTGTTTCACCTCCTCTTCCTTTTCCTTCTTCTCTTTATTCTCCTGTTTCACCTCCTCTTCCTATTTCTTTTTCTTCTTCTCCCTCTACTCTGCCTTTTTCAACTTATTGTTTCATTACAAATGGAGCAGTTGCAAATGGGTAAAAATTATTAATAAATGGTTGATTCCTACGTAAAAAGTAGTGAAAAATCCAAAACTGATGTCAAAACTCCGAAAAAGTAACTTTAAAAGGTCGAAAATTCAATTTTTAAATGCCGTTCTAATAAAAAAGTTCAAATAGTTGTGACGTCAGATTTCACGTCAAAATACGCAGAAACGCTTGCGCACAAACAAACGAAGCGGGATTCATAAATTATGACGTCATCGCCTACGGGAGCGTATGTCGTGACGTCAAAGTTCACGATTTACCGGTATTTTTTTAATCGATTTATCTCGGGATCTAGAAGTCGTAGAGGAAAAAAAAAATCCGTTGGTCCTCATTTTTCCTGCTCTATGACTTTGCAATATCACCCAAGTAAGCGCAACTGATCTATTCTCATCAGTAAATTTAATGTTTTCTTCGAAACTGATCCCAAGGGCAAGGTAAACCTAGACCCTAGACAAATGGAGTGTGCCTGAAGGCCTGTGATGTGTTCCAATCTTCCAATCCTCTCGACCTCGACAATTCTACATATTTTGGGATGTCACAGAAATAGGAAGATGTTTTCCCAAGTC
>NW_007404562.1:0-730 GCF_000475195.1 Diaphorina citri | reverse complement strand
ACCATAAAAGGAATATTCCTACCAAATTTCAGCTTTTTAGGTGTTGTGGTTCAGGAGATAGAGCGATCAGTGTGTGAAATGTGAATGAGTGACTGGATCTTGATTTTATGTTAAACTAGGTGTTGTGGTTCTCGAGATAGGTATTATTTATCTGTTAGTTCACTCCGGGTCAAAATGAATTAAATTGTTTTACCTTCAAATGGTCTTCCTCTAACACAATTTCTTTCTAAATGTAGTTATTGTTAACAAACTAATGTCAAGAATTGACCTTTGGTCCATTTTCTTTCTGAATTATACATATTATGTGTAAATTTGTGATTTTCGCAAAATCCTTTCTTATTGCACACCTAGACCATAAAAGGAATATTCCTACCAGATTTCAGCTTTCTAGGTGTTGTGGTTCTCGAGATAGAGCGATCAGTGTGTGAGCTATGAAATGTGAATGAGTGAATGGATCTTGTTTTTATCATATAAGATATTATTTATCTGTTAGTTCACTCCGGGTCAAAATGAATTAATTTGTTTTAACTTCAAATGGTCTTCCTCTAACACAATTTCTTTCTAAATGTAGTTATTGTTAACTAATGTCAAGAATTGACCTTTGGTCCATTTTCTTTCTAAATTATACATATTATGTGTAAATTTCGGCAGGATTATCTTACCTCATAGATGGGTAAACATATTGAATCTATGAATCCAACTTGCATGAGAGGAAGCTGATCTTCTTTCT
>NW_007404561.1:0-730 GCF_000475195.1 Diaphorina citri | reverse complement strand
AGGAAGAAACGGTGGTTCCGATGACACAAAAATATCCAAATATCTAAATTTAGTGCTTTTGTTTACGAACCGACAAAAGTAATATCTGTATGTCGTTGGTCAAACAATATACATTTCTATATGTATCTACAATCTACATATCTATATTTAGGTATTTAGTATTTATTAAAGAATTAAAGGTCCCCGCAAGTCATTAATTGCGTCTTGCGGCCTTGAAAAAAAAAAAAAAAAAAATCAATCAATCAGAGACAATCAACATGTAAATTAGCAATCATAATCATTAACAGGCCTTGAAAAAAAAAAAAAAAAAAAAATCAATCAATCAGAGACAATCAACATGTAAATTAGCAATCATAATCATTAACACTCATTAATCAGTAGGTATGTATGTTGTGGAACACAACAACACTCTCGATTGATTTATTTATAATTAAAGTAGGCATTTAAACATTATAGGTATTATTATTTTGTTAAGGCGTAGGCGTTTTAATTCTGAAATACCTACCGAGTTGTTACTTTTTAGCTGAATATTTCTGATTCTAAATTAGGCATTCATATTTACTCCCTGTGTATAACTTCTACCTTAATCTCTCACCTATTTTCTCTGGAGATTTTCTCAATTGAAATCGCCTTTGAAAGAGGAATATACTGATTCAATTCCCAAGTGAGTCAAAACTTTGATATACATATCATGTATCAACTACCTATTAAGGAGCGCGGTAGCGCTCCG
>NW_007404560.1:0-730 GCF_000475195.1 Diaphorina citri | reverse complement strand
CTCGGGATCATAATGAAAATTTACGACTTTGAAATGGAGGAAAGCGCGTTGTATAGAAATTATCAGATTTCTATCCACGTTCTACAGGGCGACACCCAAATCGTGTGACAAACTTCAGGGGTGATTGTATACAGGGTGGGTGGAACTGAGAGCAAAAAGCTCTATGCCGCTATATGCTCTCTGTTCTCTGCTCCACCCTATTTTGCTACTAAGGGTTTCCGATAAAAAATATTAGAATCCAAACTGCCTTTTATTATGGACTTTAGAGCCAGTGATCCCGCTTTCAATTCCCGGCGGTGACGAAGTTTTTCTTCGTCTTTGTTCTTGGATTTCGACTTTTTCGACGATGTGTCGTCGCTTTAGACACACCCAGTGTCGAGAATATTATACAGGGTGGTCGGATTTTTTTTTTAGAATATTCAAACCATAGATCCAGGAGGTCAATACAAGACTTTTTTACTTTATGAACATATGCCCTAAAATGCTTCCTATTCGAGATGTGGAGCAAAAAGGGCAAAGGTTCTACTTTCTCCTATTTTTCTTACTAATGACACCTACTCATCTTTCATTTAGGAGGTTAGAA
The DNA here is from genome assembly GCF_000475195.1 of Diaphorina citri. Lineage (NCBI taxonomy): Eukaryota > Metazoa > Arthropoda > Insecta > Hemiptera > Psyllidae > Diaphorina > Diaphorina citri. The sequence goes on along the minus strand of NW_007404560.1, from coordinate 147 downwards.
TGACAATAAAATAGTCGGAGGCCGTACATCTAATAATGAAACCGAGATATCGGAACAAATTCTCTTGTAGGAAGACAGTTGATCTTCTAATCAAAGCCTGTTTAGCGGCCCTGCACAGCTCTGGTGTAGTGAATTACGAGCATTCTG
>NW_007404559.1:0-730 GCF_000475195.1 Diaphorina citri | reverse complement strand
AAAAAAATCAACCCAGACAATTATGATTGTATTAAAGAATTAGTAGGTAGATATGTAGGTATTCGGAAATTGATGCCGATGTCATTGAGCACATTGTAGAAACAATTTGAAAAGATTAACGATCTTTTGAGTAGGTTAAAGGAATGCTTTTTGTTAGAGCAAGACAGTTCATTTTCTAACTCTAACGTTGGTTGGTAACTTGGTAAACAATTTAATGCACTGGCGCTGCGTATAGAAATGCATAATATACAGAATATCAAAATAAGAAGTACCTCTACCTACTAGTGTACGTAACAACACTGTATTGAACATTAATCCATCAATTTCAAAACAGCAGCAGCAGAATTAATGAGATAGAAGCCAACGAGAACAAAACTCAAACTAGTTTTTCAATAACTCTGAAACTATCGATCAATCTCTGAAGTCTGCACTGTTCAATGTTCAGACCTCTGACAATAAGTTGGATGAAGATGTTTCAATCCTGAGGATTAATTACGATGTCACTTCGTGGCATACTAATCTGTGTAGTTGCGGCACGGTCAAGTGTTTTATACTTTTCTTCAATTGTACTCAAATGTCAGCAGGAGCACTGAGTACTAGGATTACATTGATGATGTTATTGATACACAAGTCGTGAGCTTTGTGAGCTCGTTTTTTTTCTGGTAGCTGGTTCAGTGGTTCATGTAGGGTACCTACTTGTGGAGTTTTGTTTACATTTATTCGGTCACCA
>NW_007404558.1:0-730 GCF_000475195.1 Diaphorina citri | reverse complement strand
AACCCTTGGGGGTTAGTTTTTACTGGTGGGCTGATTTTCCAATGTTTAAAGCTTAAAGTCAACTTTAACTGAAAATCATCTCTAACTGTGATCCTTATAGTCCTTAAGGGATGTTCATTAATCCCACCCATAGCTTGGGATCTTAAGGTCTATCCACAGTTCCACACATCGGTCGATCGATGTCGACTGAAACGTCCACACTGCCTCTATAACATACGAGTAGATTCACCTCGTCGATCCATATAGGTATTCCATATCGATCGACGGACGGTCTACTATATTTAGATGCACCTTCACAGCATCCTCTGAGTATTGAATTAAGTTAAATTCTCATCTACTTTCTGTTTCTGTTTCTACGGTCAGGAGCGTTCATCTTCATCTATGTAGAGGCGGCAGATCATGATAAACATTCTGATAACCTGCGGCGAAACATGTCTCTCACTAGGAACGACACTGTCGCCAAGCTGTGGTAAGATTATTATACGAATTGAGTTCTTCCTTTTTGTTTCTTTGTTCAATGTTGATGAAATTTGGCAAATATGGTTGGTTATTTTCTCGCTAGGTTAAATCTTGAACTTTGACGTCACGTCATACGCTCCCTTACGCGATGACGTCATAGCACATGACTCCTTCAAGATCTCCTTGTTTGTGCGCATGCGTTTCTGCGCATTTCGTAAACTTTGACGTGACGACTCTTTGAACTTTTTCGTTACCGACGACGCGATGACGT
>NW_007404557.1:0-730 GCF_000475195.1 Diaphorina citri | reverse complement strand
TTTGGAACCCGAATTAAACTCATAAGTAACCTTCCGTCGCGTCTCTGAGATTTGTCTTTCTGGTTTCGTCTGGAATTCTTTCCGTAAAACCACTGTATGACCTTTCACCTTTCCCTCATTCGCTGCTCTCTGTGTTGTCGGTGCTATGTTGTCTGTGTCGTAGCATGTCTAATTGCCCACCTCGTAGTCTGTCCCTTGAGTCTCATTCACACGAGGTTAGTAGACCTAAAATTGGGCCGATAATAATCTATTGAGCATTTGTCCTTTATGTTTCGATTTGTTGAACATGTTAACATGTTTGTCTAAAGTCATGAAGATCTTGCCAACTGTTCGTAAGCTATGGCTAGACAGACAGATAGAAAACCACTATAATATGACTTTCCACCCAAAGGAAAAAATCGTGCAGATAAAACACAGAACTTCGTTCTTTCGTTACTTTCATTACCTATCACTCCAATTTTGACACTCTATCAAACAAGGAACCCCTCCTTTTGAGCGAGATGGATTGACAGGTTCAATGATGCTTTTTTGTGCTCTAGTCACAAGAAAAGCACCCAGCACACAAAGTGACAAGTGACACAAATGGGTGTCTCTGTGTATTGACGAGTTACAGGGACATGCTACGACGCAGACCACAAGCCCTATAGCAGCACCTGTTCCAGGATCCCCTTTCGAACGGGGCTGCATTTCATGCTAGAAAGAATGGAGATGTTTCTTGCAACTACAAATG
>NW_007404556.1:0-730 GCF_000475195.1 Diaphorina citri | reverse complement strand
AATTTCCCCTCTTTTCCTCCTCCTCCTTTGAAGGGTAGCTATTGAAAATAGAAAGTAACAAACTTACCGATTCATTTATTTTACACATTATGTTCAAAAACTTCAAAAGACAACAACAAACTGCCAATACAAGCTGTAGGTATACACCCTGTATACAAGTTGGTTTACAGCTTCCTGTGTGCCGGATTAAAATCTTCTTTTTACACGCTGTAGGAGTAGGTACCAAGTTTTATCAACAAGTGATGTAGGTAATTAAATCATTCATTTTATTCCTGTAACTCTCGGTCTCTTCGCGTGGGAATGTAGCTCTGATATTGAAATTGAACATGTCGATAAAAATTGACCTATAAGAAAATAAAGAGTATGTAGATACGTGGGTAGTATAGATAGTATTGAAGATTTAAGTGGTGTAGTGGTTAGCGCCGTGGACTTCGGATCTGGAGGTTGGTGGTTCGAGTCCTAGTCAAGTCATAAAATTTAGCGTAGTGCAATAAGCAGGGAACGACATTTGTGACAAGCATTTATGCTCAACACAATTAAAATTCCTTTATTGAAGATTTAATTTGTGGAGAGAACTCACCAGTACGAAAAGTTGTTGAAGACTGAACTAGACTTTCCAAAACCAATCATTATCTATAAGACACCAATATAGAACTCTGATGACAGCTTCATATTGACTTCTTACAGATAGATCCCAGTGTATTTTTTTTTTCAATATTATTATACGTTT
>NW_007404555.1:0-730 GCF_000475195.1 Diaphorina citri | reverse complement strand
TAGGTGATAAAAATTAATTCTGGATAATATCCGGCAGTCATTACAAAGAAAGTAGAAGAAGACAAAGAAGAAGAAGAAGAAGAAGACAAAGAAGAAGAAGAAGAAGAAGAAGAAAGCAGGAGGGAGTAGGAGGAGACGAAGAAGAGTAAAATTAGCAATAGTAGGAGAAGAAGCAGATCAAAAGCAAAAAAAATTAAGAGTAGCTGGATACTTAAAACAAAAACCCCATTTTAATTTCCAAGTGCGCTAACCAAACGCAATAATCGGTCTTGGTACTAATTGTGGTCCTAATAATATTTTGTTAACGTTTCTAGGTGGGTACATTTTACATTTGTTAACCCGTAAAAGTCTAGACTCTAGAGAGAGAGAGAGAGAAAAAAAAACTGATAAACCAACACCACTAAGCTCTCGGCTTTCACTGGAAACCAACGCACTTTGTAAAGCACCGTTTTGCCAATTTTCTATCTGCAGGTTTTCACCTCTTTCGTTTTGAAAAACATATTAACAGTTTTTTACAAGTTTTCTAAATAATTAATTAACAGTTTTCTGAATTAAAAAAAAAAAAGTTTAAAAATAAAAAAGAAAAAAAGCAGAGAAACGAACAAAAAACCGCTTTAAAAAATGACGCCCAATCGGTTCCCCTCGCGAGGCGGCCCATCGGCGGCTCACTTCTGGCTCAGCACATTTGCCGCCCTTTCCCTCACCCAGGTCGCTCTAGGCGGCTCGTGCA
>NW_007404554.1:0-730 GCF_000475195.1 Diaphorina citri | reverse complement strand
CGCATAAGCGTTAAATGGTGAAAAGGAAAAGAAGAAGAATTTCACGTGAAGAGTGGATACGATAAACAATCCAAAATGGCAGAAAGTTAAGGACCGAAGTAGAAAGTCAGTAAAAGTTAGGACCAAGGAAATCACTGTGCATCTTGACACAAAGGATAATAGATTCCCAGAAAGGATATTTACACAGAAATTTGAATTTTCGGGAAAGAAAGTCAGAAAGAAAGACGTTTATTTATCCATCTGGAGAAAAAAACGGGAAGATTTGATTTCAATTTTCATAGGAAAAATAAGAAAGCAAATTGAAATTCACGAAATTTTCAATGAGAAAAAAAGAGAGAAGAAAAAAGATTCGGAAATTGAAATTGGAAAGATACTCAGAGATCTCTTCCTTCTCCCTTACCATTTCTTTCTTCTTCTTCTTCTTCTTCTTCTTCTTCTTCTCCTCCTCTTCTTCTCTTCCTCTTTCTACTTCTCTTTCTTCTCCTTCTCTTCCTCCTTTCTTACCTCCGTTTCGTCTTCATCTCATAAATTTGCTGAAAATATACCCCATATTTTCGAGAGAAGAAAAAAGATTCGGAAATTGAAATTGGAAAGATACTCAGAGATCTCTTCCTTCTCCCTTACCATTTCTTTCTTCTTCTTCTCCTCTTCTTCTTTCTTCTTCTCTTCCTCTTCCTACTTCTCTTTCTTCTCCTCCTCCTCCTCTTCGTCTTTCTTCTTCTCTTCCTCT
>NW_007404553.1:0-730 GCF_000475195.1 Diaphorina citri | reverse complement strand
CCGTTTGGGATAATATCCGCCCCGGGTGGGAATCGAACCCGCGGCCTAGCGTTAGAATGTTCAGTTGTCCCCACCCATCTAAAAATACTTCCACTCTTAACCTTAACTCCTACTGCTCAAATGCTCAACAATATCTACTCAATCTTCTCTTGATACATTATAGGAGTAGGTAGGTATTGCATTACACTGTACTCTATCACAATACCCTATTAGGTACGCTATTATAGGCTATCAGGATGAGTTAATACAATACCCACAGATCTAATGGATAACTTGGCAAGAGGACAAACAAAACAAAGAGCCATTATGAAAACTTTGCCAAAACAACAATTCAAACAGTTTATCCTTTAATAGAAGAGGAGAGATTCGAGCCTAGATATTGGATTAGAGAAGTGCTGAAAGGTGATCTGTCTCTGCTGAGATTCTATAGCTCCAAAATTCGAAGAGAGAAGAAGAAGGAGACGTGCTACCAACCAAGCTAACTAGGCTGGCTGTAGAGATCTTATAGAGCCGAAATTGAAGAGAGAAGAATGATAGGATAGGAGAAAGCCAGCCGTTCCGAGAACAAACCTTATCTGTTTAGAATAAAGTTCGCTCCTGGCAGAAGTCTATCCTACGATATCTTACGCTTACAAGGCAGACGCGCCACCCGCCAAGCTAATTAGGCCGGGCGTATTTGAAGAAATTTGGCGTATTTGGCCGGGCGTATAAGATTTCATAAAAATACGAT
>NW_007404552.1:0-730 GCF_000475195.1 Diaphorina citri | reverse complement strand
GAACACAGCATAAAAGAAGGGAATTCAAAACCCTCATACAGAACAGAACATTATACGTATACCGGGTGGTCACTTTGTCTCATTCTTTTGACACCCTGTAAATACCCAGGTATACCTACTATGCAGAAGTCTTCAAAAATCCTCTAAAAATAGGTCTGGCAAGCATTCATACTAAGTATTCATGGACTATGCACGAGCAATTGCATATAATTATTTTTGGTGAAAACAGGGTGTTGGTAAATTATAAACTGTTCAGTTTTCATGTATTCAGGTATACAAGGTGTCACCCTGTAGGTTGGTGGGTACATGAAAAAACTTGATCAAAATTTCAAAATTAATGTGGTTAATCACTTTTTTTCAACCCTGTAACCCATGTACCGTTTCAGTGGTAGGTATTAGGATTCCACATGAGCTAGTGTGTTCACCCTGTATAATATTCGTAGAGACGGGGGGGAGGGAGGGAGAAAGCGAATTTGATATTGAAAAAAAAATATGAAATTGTAGGTATTGCTCAATGTATTATCCATGTGTTATACGTAAGTATGTGTTATACTTGAAAGTATATACGTATAGGTATGTGTTATACGTACATAAGTACGTATACCTAACGTTATGAGATGTAGATACCTCCTACATGAGTCTTTTCCCCCTACTCTCATATTTTACCTACCTAGAGGTATTATTGAATTGCTATTGCTTGGCTGATCGCTTAATGAAATGGGATTTTGAT
>NW_007404551.1:0-730 GCF_000475195.1 Diaphorina citri | reverse complement strand
CTGCGAGCGGAGACGCATTTCGTGCTCTCCTGTGGAAACCGAAACAATAAGGGAATTTAGAACAGTCTTGAAAAAAAACAGTACAGGAACCAAAATTAAAAAGAAACTTATTGGTTTTCCTTGACTCATAGAAGAAGAAAAGAAAGTTTATGGGGTCATGGTTAGCCCGGTGGCAACACTTGCTTGTCATGCAGAAGGCCTGTGTTCGAATTCCACCATCATAAAAAGAGGGGGAAAAAAATCCCCGTATTTCAATTACAAAAAAAAAAAAAAAAATCTCGTGTTAATCCAACACTTAAGTAGGTTGTGTCTCTTCTCGCCCATCTGATGAGGGACATACTATGGGATGGGCATGCTACGACACAGACCACAAGAGCCGTTTTTGTTTCATACATAAAAAGTTATGTAGATATGATTCAAGCAGATATTGAGAAAAAACAAGGTAGATGTGATGATGGGAGGAAATTGAAAATAATAAAAAGCAAAAAATACGACAGAATTTGGTGGAGAGGCTTTGTGACCCGTCCCTTAAGATGGAACGATTATGGATATGTATGTACACAAAAAGCCCACTGAGAGGCTTAGGTCTAGGGGCAAACAGCCCTAAATGATGGGTTAAGCTTCTACGACCACAAGAGTCTGCGGCTGTTTCATTTTCCCATGACTTACTCTGAGCTTTCATCCTAGCAATGGCTGCAGCATCCACATCCGCCTGATCCTCCAACATGTC
>NW_007404550.1:0-730 GCF_000475195.1 Diaphorina citri | reverse complement strand
TTCTTCTACTTTTCTTCTACCTACGTATTCTCTTCCCTCTACTTTTTCACCTTCTCTAAGCAACTTCTTTTCCTCTTCCCTCAAATTTCTTCCTATTCTTCCTCCCTCCTACTTTCCTCTTTTCTTCAACTTCTCCTTTATGTCCTCATACTCCCTCTTCTTCTCCTCCTCTTCTTCTTTTTTTTACCATCACCTCTTTCCCAATTCCTCCTCATTTTGTCACACGTCTCAGTACTGATAAAGCATGAGATAGCATTTTTTCTCCTTCTCCTTAAAAGAAGTCTTTCACACATTCACGATGACAGACAAATTTCAGAGTCATCCAAACCTCGCTCAAACTAGGTTGTAAAAAAAGTGTCAGGTCGGGGGTTCGATTCCCGTACGGGGCAGAATTTATCCTAAACCAGTCGTCCCGAGAGTGAACATTATCTAGGTTCGTTCTGGAAACGGCTGGCTTTCTCCTATCCTGTCCTCCTTCTCTTTTCGCTTTGGGGACGATAAGACTTTAGCAGTTACAGAGTTGCAGTTCCCTCTATCAAACCTCTTTAAAAAAAGCATATATAAGTATTCAATAGGACAAGAAGGTTGTGTTCACACTAGATTTCTTTTTTTTTCCTTAGGGTCGGGGCTAGGCTAGGGTCGAGGGCCGGGACTCCGTTCTGGACGCCTACAAAGAATAATTAGACCGTGTGGACCCGGTTTAAGACACCTGACTGTCAAGACGTTGTCT
>NW_007404549.1:0-731 GCF_000475195.1 Diaphorina citri | reverse complement strand
GAAATGACATATTTATACAGGTGAAGTGTTGGATAAATTACTTGCTTATTGGGTACAGGTACAGAGACGACTTTGTTTCTTGAGACCATACCCAATATACCCGTACCATTCTCTCAGGTTCTGCATCCATGATGTTAGCTTTTTCCCTTGTCCTCTCTTTCTTCCCTCCAAGGATCCCTTCGGTGTGTTTTGAAGGACTGTGTACTTTTCTAGATGACGTCATATGTAATCCCAGGTACGAGTATTGTAACTTTTTAACTTCGATTGATTGGACATCCATTTTTGGATGGCCATGTATACATATTTGGACATCCTCATTGTTTTAACTTTCAGATTCGAGAACCTTTTTAAGCAGGTTTATCTCGTTTATCCTCGCAATTCTTCATCTACGTCTTTATTTCTAACATGATTTATTTGAATAACACCGAAGGCCATTTTCCTTTCGAAATAGAAAATAGGAAATAGGACAAAATGACTGTTTTCCACAAAACCAAGTAGGCAATTATGTTTCGTCAAAATCAAACATGATGAGTTGATGACTTTTCCCACCGCCTTTGTCATGAAGCCTTTGATAATGAAATCTCTGGTGTGTTCTTTTATAGTCGCTTTAATTACTATCTCAATGTCAATAGAACATTCGCCGGGGGCCGTAATTAAGAGATGTGTTGACGGGGAGTTTTTATCAAAGAAAATCTTCTGAAAGTAATTTGTATCATGGAGGGAAACTTTTT
>NW_007404548.1:0-731 GCF_000475195.1 Diaphorina citri | reverse complement strand
TACATTCAAACATTGTTGAGAGGAGTAAACTTGACACCTCCACCAATTTTTATTTTATTGCATTTTGCATACTCCAGTAAAAATAAGGCATTCATACAAAATACACAAAAATAAGGAGTCTTTGTGCTACCAGAAGAAGCCCTCCTCAGAGGAACAACTGACCATATCAGTTGCATCAAGATTTATTTGTGAAATTTCCTTTTTTATGCTACCTAACCGTACTACCCCCAGAATTTTGCTCATTGGTGAAAGTTCTTTTTGTATGCGACCTAACCATATTATCCTCAGAAAGTTGCTCATTTGTGAAAGTTCTTTTTGTATTCGTTATTTCATTGACGAAAAAAAAAAGAAAAAAAAATAGCTGAAGCTGACCAAAAGCTGGCCTCGGTTGTTTTTTTCCATTAATTCAAAAATCGAAATTCTTGTAATGAGCATTTTTTCTAAGCTTCAATAAAATATAAAGATATACAGCAACATGTTCTCGGTCAGATATGAAAAAAAGATTTGTGAAAGTTCTTTCTGTACGCTACCTAACCGTATTACCCCCAGAAGGTTGCTCATTTGTGAAAGTTCTTTTTATATACAACCTAATAACCGTTTTACTAAGGCCTGATGTACTGAGGCCTAGATATCTACATAGGCAAGCATCTATTAATAAAATGTTAACCCATTCGAGTCTTACCGGGACAAATCCATGAGGGTGTCGGTGGTCAGCGAAGTTTTGGAATAGT
>NW_007404547.1:0-731 GCF_000475195.1 Diaphorina citri | reverse complement strand
GAAAAATCCTACAATGCTGCAGTGAGCACCAAAGTTGTGACATAATAACACAAAGAAATTGCATTTACATTTACATATATGATTTCAAATGCTTTGAATACCCAGAACGTAGTTGTGATAGTGTGGTTCTGGTGACTCTGGGAAGGTTTAGTTCTTCTTTAGCCCCAAAAATCCCACCACCCTTACACCCATGGATTTGTGGAGGAACCCAATAGCCACTGCAAGATTCCTAAAACTCCCAGTTTCAGAAAGTGAAGACATCGTGTAATTTGGTGAACCTGCTGCTACTACAACATAGATATGTCGCTTTAATTTTTAATAATTCCCCCTGTTTTTCTTATTCTTTCTTTCGTTTTCTTGTGAGATGTTTTCTTTTATAGAATAGACTGGATTCTAGAATACCTACTCATACCTTTTTTATCCTTCTGGGATAGGACTGAAAAGTCCCTCTGCCCCACTCGTAAAATTTGTAGCCAAAACCAAATGTCAGCCCAAAGCAATCGCCCTAGTTAGGGCTGATTGAGAGGCTGACGAAAAACGCCGACCCCATCTGTATACGGGAAAAGGCGAAGAAAAAGATGGGTAGCAGAAGAGTAACTTAAATTAATCTTTCAGATCATCCTGCAGCAGCAGTCGCAAGGTCAAGGTCAAGGCCCGCCACTCCAAGGACAGCAGGTTCGAGTCTCGGGGCCCGTGTCCCATTTGCTGCAGCATAAACCGCAGGGCGGAGG
>NW_007404546.1:0-731 GCF_000475195.1 Diaphorina citri | reverse complement strand
GTAGGTTCAAGTTTTAGTTTTAGTGACATGGAATCAGAAGTCACGATTTTTCTCACTCCAATCATCTAATCCGATTTTTAATGGAAATAATCACTTTTTAACAAAAAATGCTAAATATTTTTGATAAACTTAGTACCCAGTGATGGCAAGCCTATAATTAAATTTTTATTGACTTGTCAATTTTGGACTATCGAACAACTAATTAAGGTTTTATTGTTTGTAACTAAACTTAGTCACTATTTCTTTTTTCGTTTTTTCGTCAGTGTCTAACCTTTCTGTTGTCAATCAATATTTTGGAATTCCCCTGAGGAAATCACTGGATTTCTTAATTTGAAAAATGTTCAAGCTGATTCTATTTGTGCTGCTCAATTTCTTCATGTTAACGTTGAATTCAGTTCAATGCCAGGGAGATCCACCTGAATGTAAGTTTTAACCATATTTATGTTCAATTCCTTTAAAATTTACATAAAAAGCGTGGGATAAAATCTTGCTATCAATTTTCTGTTTAGATAACCTCAACTTTTTTTATTTCACAATTTTAATATTTAGGTAGAAAGATATTTTATCAATATTGCAATAGCAGCAAATTAAAAATTGCTGCTTGATTGTTATCTAACGAGCTTACCAGCACAATACAACAAGCACAAAGGTAAAATAAACAAGCTGGGCCCGTCCCTCCGGGAATTTTTTAGCCCGTAGTTTATTCGATCGTGATTAGAGAAAATCAGTAC
>NW_007404545.1:0-731 GCF_000475195.1 Diaphorina citri | reverse complement strand
GATTTTTTTCTCGTAGAGACTGCTATGGTCTCTTTAAGTTAGTGGGACACGGGTGTCCCAGTGGTCACGAAAGGGTTATATGATTTGAGGGACTCTCTGCTGCCTCTGCATCTTAGCATTCTTAGCTCCCTATGAAAAATTATTCCGCTTGCTACAAGTTACAAACGATCTTCCTCTGCCTCAATTATTTCATGCCGTTGCTAGGGTTTGAACCAGAGTCCCCTTGGTTATGCATCCAATACCTTAGCAACTGCACTACTGGGACTGTGTTATATGTTCTGTCTGACCACTACTCAGCCTGACTGATAAGACCAGTGACCTAACTGTTGCACTAATAGATGACCCATGTTGAACTATAAAGATAACATTATCAGAAAGATACATATATCCTTAATATTCCAGACTCTTCCAGACTCCATGGTACCTTCACCCTGATCAACTCATTAGGTCCAAGTCTGAAATGACCCCTACCTTGGAAACTAGTTTCCAATTCCCTACCAGTGTCAACTAATGTACATCTTCACTGTGGTATGGACTATGCACATCGACTACATTCTCTATATCTTCCATTGAATACATTCATCGATATTCCCTTGATTTACCTACATCAGATTCCATTGATGATGTTCAATGTCTAAGTACCTATTGTAGTGTTGGATCATAAGAAATCTGGCATTTCCGATTTTTCAGAGCTCTGTGGTCGTAAAATCGTAATCCTCTGTAAATTTGTA
>NW_007404544.1:0-731 GCF_000475195.1 Diaphorina citri | reverse complement strand
CCCCCCCCAACCCTCCCATAGGGAAGGAAAACCTCAATCTTTCATATAGCATAAGAGGAGGGGGAGATTCACCCCCCACCCTCACACATAAGGAGGGAGGATCATATTATAATCAAGGCTGTGGAGGAGAAGGGAAAGGGAGGGAAGTCTTTCCCCCTCCCATAATCATAGTAGCATAAGGAGTGGAACCTCTCTCCCTCCCAACTATCACATAAAGAGGGAGAGAAAGAGAGATAGCTATCATATTATAATCGAGGCAAGGGAGGACAGAGGAGGGAGGAGGGAAGACTCATTTGCCGCCAACCCAACACATGGGCACATGGGAGGAAGGAGAGAGAAACAGAGAAGAGGACGGACGGAGGGAGTAAAGGAAAGGAAAGAGGAGGGAGATGGAGGGAGGGGAGGAAAAACATACAATATTCCATGGCACACGAATATCAGCTTGAATATTGTTGAATGTTATTACTGTTATAATATGGTTACCTACATACATATATCAAATCTTGCTTTTCATTTATTCTATGAAAAACTCAAAGAATTGAACGACCAAAGTGAATTCTAAGTTCTAAGCTTCGTTTTTCGACATTTTTTTGTATTTTTCTGGTTTGTTTGTGTGTCGACGGTTTTGCTTTTAGTCTGCAGTTTGCTTGTAAATCTGCTTATTTGTGTCCTTGTTTCACCGTAACTCTTGCGGTTTGTATAGGAGCCATTGAGTCATTTCAGTCCAACTT
>NW_007404543.1:0-731 GCF_000475195.1 Diaphorina citri | reverse complement strand
TACATAGGTATTCTTTAACCACGATCGAATAAACTACGGGCTAAAAAATTCCCGGAGGGACGGGCCCAGCTTGTTGTATACAGGGGTTTCTCGTGCGTCCTTTTTCCCTATGAAACTTTACTTCACGCTCCACATGAGAAAAAGTCTGTACATATTGTAAATCAAATAACAGTGATAGCTTTAAAAGTTATGGCAGAATGGTTCTTTTCTCTATCAGATCACTTTTTAGTCCGTCCTTCCTTTATTATTACAATAGTAATAAAAAGGTATAAGGGACGGACTATTGTATTCGCTTTGGTGTCTGTCACTCGCTCGCTCGCTCGGTCGGTCTGTCTGTCTGTCTGTCCCCATAGAAGGACTTATCCAAACCTGGTCGACCTATATATCAAATTAAAGGTCTTTTTACCAGGAACACGAAAATGGTGGTGCAAATTTTGTCCAGAAAACCATAAAGCCAAAAAACCAAAAAACTAGTTTTTGGGGGATTTTACCAACCTCAGTGGTGCAGTTGTTAACGCGTTGGACTTTGGATCTGGAGGTTGGTGGTTCAAGTCCAAGTCATGTCATGAAATTTATCTAGGTGAAATAATCAGGGAACGATGTTTGTGACAAGCATTTAAATATGCTTAACACAATTAGAATTCCTTTTATTCCTTTGGGGGATTTTTTTCACATTTTCTCACACAAATGAGCTCTGATCTCGAAATTTGTCGCGACGACCTATGAACTCA
>NW_007404542.1:0-528 GCF_000475195.1 Diaphorina citri | reverse complement strand
GGGATATTGCTGTCAAACGAATAGAACACAACATACAAGAGTCACAAGTCAGCCTAGTCCAATCAATCAATATATTTTTGTACAAATAAACAATTAACTGTATGTGGATTGTGGTACAATCATAAAAACTAAGTAAGTAACCCAAAGTAACTCAAAACTAGTTAGCTTGGAGAGTAGTCCGCCAGCCTTGTTTTTTTTTACCTTAATCTTGTAAGCGCTGGGTCGCGGGTTCTATTCTCTGCCAGGGGTGAACTTTATCCTAAACAGATAAGGTTCGTTCTCGGAACGACTGGCTTCCTTCTACCTAATCCTTCTCTCTTTGTTTTTGGGACAATAAGACCTCCATTGTAAAGTTCACAATTAAACCTCTCAAAAAAAAACCTCCAAAAACCAACTAGGTTTCAAATGGCCATGGAGGTAACGCAAGGAAAGATCTCCTATTGAACTTCGTTCTTTCTCTCTCTCTCTCCAATAAAAGACATACCGATCGGACTGTATAAAACTTTATCCAAACTCCATAGATCGGAA
>NW_007404541.1:0-731 GCF_000475195.1 Diaphorina citri | reverse complement strand
AATGGAGCTTTCTTTTTCATTGTCATGTCTTCTGAATAAATACAGGAGAAATAAATATATTCCTTGTAAAAAAAGGACCTATAGGACCAACTTTAAAAAGCAAAACAGAGAGATAAAAAAAAAAGTCATTTTAAACACAAAATGGAGCTTTCTTTTTCATTGTCATGTCTTCTGAATAAATACAGGAGAAATAAATATATTCCTTGTAAAAAAAGGACTTATAGGACCAACTTTAAAAAGCAAAACAGAGAGATAAAAAAAAAGTCATCGAGAGTAACAGTGGAATGCTCGGAGGATTATGTTTGGTTTTAAACTAGGTATGTAGTGTCCTTATTCAAAAGCCCAAGTTTGTGTAAATAATTATTTAGCTTTTTCTGCCTTGATTATTTGCCATCAAGCCAACAAATAAATCATCAGTGTGTAGTGTGTCAGATTTAGACTTTAAACTCATAATTCCTCATATAAAGCTAAGTGCTACAAATATCAAAGTGCTCTGTATGTCAATTTTGAAGTCAAATGTTCTCCAAGTAGATGACCAACCATAACCACCCATGATAATCCAGTCTGGTTAGGGGACATTTAACAGGGAGTAGACTAGTGTTTGGCTTGTAGAACTATGAACAGGAATAAGAACAACTAACCCTAACCAGCCCAGCTGATAATTTTTCAAATGGACCTCTCTGTTTGAAAAGAATAGCTATGCAAGCACATGCTTCATGTTCTCATGATGG
>NW_007404540.1:0-731 GCF_000475195.1 Diaphorina citri | reverse complement strand
CTGGATTGAGATTCATACAATGTATTTCGAGAATTATTTGGTCCTTCGGGCCGGATTTCCTATGAAAAACTTTCGGTCCTTCGGGCCGATTTCCTATGAAAAATATTTGGTCTTATGGGCCGGATTTTCACCTTTTTTTCCAATTTATTTTCATTGTTTATATAAAATAACAGATATACAAAGGTTTTTTTCCCAAGATCTTACCAGTAAACTTTGTCATAGTTATGTTTTTACATTTGGTCCTTCGGGCCGAATTTTCTTTGACAATTATTTGATCCTTCGGGCCGGATTTTCTTTGAAAAATATTTGATCCTTCGGGCCGGATTTTCTTTGAAAAATATTTGATCCTTCGGGCCGAATTTTCTTTGACAATTATTTGATCCTTCGGGCCGGATTTTCTTTGAAAAATATTTGATCCTTCGGGCCGGATTTTCTTTGAAAAATATTTGATCCTTCGGGCCGGATTTTCTTTAAAAAATATTTGATCCTTCGGGCCGGATTTTCTTTGACAATTATTTGATCCTTCGGGCCGGATTTTCTTTGAAAAATATTTGATCCTTCGGGCCGGATTTTCTTTGAAAAATATTTGATCCTTTGGGCCGGATTTTCTTTGAAAAATATTTGGTCCTTCGGGCCGAATTTTCTTTGACAATTATTTGATCCTTCGGGCCGGATTTTCTTTGAAAAATATTTGATCCTTCGGGCCGGATTTTCTTTGAAAAATATTTGAT
>NW_007404539.1:0-731 GCF_000475195.1 Diaphorina citri | reverse complement strand
TTTGGATTTTTCACAACTTTTTACGTAGGAATCGACCTGTTATTAATAATATTTTCCCAATTGCAACTCCTCCATTGGACGTGTCAGTCGACATCGATCGATGGCTGGTCGACTATGTGTGGACACACCTTTACATTTAAAAGTGTGCATCTCACAGCCTATCTCGTTGGTGTTTGTGTAATGGCCAAGACGTTCGCCTGGTAATCAGGAGTACGTGGGTTCTAATCCTGCCGAGAGAGGTATGGAATTTTATCCTCAACATAGTTAGGTATATGTAGTTTGAGAATTTTACCACAGTTTTTAGCCGTCCTTCCTTTATTATTACTAATAATAAAAGGTATAGTGGACGGACTATTGTATTCGCTTCGGTGTCTGTCTGTCCCTGCTTGTTCTGTGTTAGAGGCGTAGAGGGACTCTTTAGTCCTATTTAAACAGAATAAATAAATACAAAGTTGCCCATTACATAGGTAGGTATTGTGGTAAAAGTATTTACTGTGATGTCCGATATTTAGCGTCCTTACCATATAAGCCGTGTTGACCAGGAGCACCAAACATTTGGACATGTCGACTTTCATTGATGAACTTTATTACCCCTTGAACTTTAAAATAAAAATACACTATACAATATTGCCTTCACACTTGAATAAAATACTTGGTATGACAGGTGTCTACAGTAGATGGCTTCACTTCACAACATCGATATTTTTCACTACATTAGCTGCTTTCACTAC
>NW_007404538.1:0-731 GCF_000475195.1 Diaphorina citri | reverse complement strand
TTTTTTTAAGAAGGGGGATCATAGGTAATGAATACATAACATAGCACGTTAACATTGTTAACAATGCTTATGCAATATTATACAGAAAATGATTAAATATTTTACAATGTATTTTCTTTTAAAAGATATGTATGTACTTAGAGTAGGTATAATATTGTTTACTGTTTACATCAAATGATGATAAAATAATAGTAAAAGGTATACCTCATTCTGCAGGTAAATACCTACATGTAAGTAAATCTCTTCTGATACAAGCATAATGAATAACAAATCTGCTCTTTGAGGATATGTCTATCTCCCTACTGACAACTGACAGAACATGGGTATTTTTCCCCACTACAATATTCTAAGCTGGTGTGAAGTTTGGGCAAAAAAGCCAGTATAACACATATACTTAATAGAATCACAATCTATCCTTTTCACTTTTTCCGAAAAGAACATTAGAGCACATAAGTAAGTATGTACACTGACTTACTAACTAACAGAAAAACCACTAAGGCCCAGTGGCTTTGGCTTGTTCTACAAGCAAATCCACACCCCCTGCTTTCTATTCTTTGTGTAGAAAATATTGAAATGGTAGGTTGTTACATATTTTTTTCTTTCTATGGAGATAAATTTAAGGAGAGAAGGTACAGAGTCATTTCTTGAATAATTAAGGCCCAGTTTTTACCATCTCATGTTCACAAGGATTGAGGCCACACTAGTTCAAATGAGCAGAAAGTTTCCAAAAT
>NW_007404537.1:0-731 GCF_000475195.1 Diaphorina citri | reverse complement strand
CCAGCGTACAAAGCGCAGCGCCACAACTTGGCTCCTTCATTTCGAAAGTCATACTCCCTCTTTTCTCACTCACCATTTCCATAATCAGATGACCACATATCGCACACTTCTCTGCCGTTTGTTGAAAGCCAGAATACTGAAAATGGGAAAGGAAAAACTCTGTTAATAAACCAAGGAACACACAATTGAAGCCAGCCTAGTTATACCTTGGAGGGTAGCGCGTCTGAGTTATAAGCGCTAGGTCGTGGGTTCGATTCGCACCCGGGACGAACTTTATCCTAAAGAGATAAGGTCCGTTTTCGGAAAGGCTGGCTTTCTTTTATTCTGTCCTCTTCTTATCTTCGATTTCGGGATGAAAAGACCTCCTCCATTGTTACAGTTCCCTCTATCAAACCTCTTCCTGTTGGCGTCCCGAAACATACGTACAGGTACTACATTAAATCTATCGGACAATATAATGGTCTGGACCACAACCTGAGTTTCACTTTGTCCACGTTTAACGTCTTGGATTATCGCCCATCTGATGAAAGACAATACTACGGGATGGACATGCTACGACACAGACCATATGCGTCTAATGTAGCAGTTGTTTTAATGCTACGAAATAAAAACGGTGGTGAAACACTCATCTTTTTTTTTTCTTCTTTTTTTTTAATTTGAATTCTATTTTTTCTCACCAGATAATCTTCTTCACAGTACACTCGCCCGTGGACATTGTAGAAGGCCTTGCC
>NW_007404536.1:0-731 GCF_000475195.1 Diaphorina citri | reverse complement strand
TCCACAAGTTTGGCCATGCCTCGGGATGAACTAGCGGGATTCCGGAGCGAAGCGACGGAATTCAGCTAGTATTAAGTAAGAACCAAGAGAGAAAGGAGAGAGGGATAAAGAAAGGTGTGAGTGAGTGGGAGAAAAACAAGAAAGAGATTTTGATTGATGATAAAAGGTGTGTCCACCTCCGCACATAGTCGGCGGCCGTCAATTGATGTGAACCGACGTCGATCAGCTATGTTTGGACACACCTTTTTTAAAGATATGATCAATCCGAATGGAGTCTTTGCCTCTAGTACAAACTGAGCTTCGACCCTGGACTGAGATAAACTTCAGTGAATTTCTAAAAAGAAAAGAACAAATCAAATTAAATTAAATTACTTATGTTCTAAAAAATAATACAAGGAGCGCACAGGGAAGAAGTAAAAACACTCGGGGAAAAAAATTACAATATCTTTACATTACAGGTAAGTACCAGAGATTTTCTCTCTCTTCTTGCATTTTTTTTCTTCGAGGTAAAGTTACAATAAGAAATCTCTGCATTTTTCTTCTTCCTTTGTACCTAATGGGTACCAAGGTACCAACGTATGTGAGTGATGGGGGCCAAGTATGTATAGTCCCGTAGTTTCGCGGGAGAATCAGCCCGGTTTGAATCAGTAGCTCCTTCGAAAGTGCCTGTGTGTGTGTGTGGTGTGTGTGTGTGTGTGTGTGTGTGTGTGTGTGTGTGTGTGTGTGTGTGT
>NW_007404535.1:0-731 GCF_000475195.1 Diaphorina citri | reverse complement strand
GGCCATACAATGTCAGAGGGTTATAATGCGCCTATATGTAATTTGTTAATCTCTTGCTTATTAGGTTCATGACCACAGTTCTGGCATTACCACCCAAATCTTACCTCCACGAGGAAAATCAAATTCTACGAATTTTCTACCAAGTCATTCATTTTCGATTTGGTTGTACCTCACCAAATCAAATTAAATAATTTCTTTTTCCCAAATCGGATTTCTCAAAAGTTAGAAAACAATGTAAATGTAGGTAATTATTGAATAAAAGGGACTTTGGATACACTGGACAGTTTAGCTAAATAAACAAGAAAACAAAATTGTCACAAAGAATCTGGAAGTAATTGTTATGAAGGTGATGTGCTAACAGAAGAAATACAAGAAAAGAAAGTGAAATTGATTCAACATGACATAAGGGACATCGGGTAGCGCATTGACACTCCACATAAAGAACGTGATAAAGTAAATAAAGGACCCAAACAGTGAAATAATGCTAGAAAGGTATGTACAGTGTAATAGTGTCCCTCCATAAAATGATTGAAAACTCCAGGTCCAATCCCCAATTTAAGACCTTTTTTTTTTAATTTGATGGTAAAGTAAATGATCCAAATTGCACCCAAATGTTTTTTCCTCAATATTCGAAGAGGACATTATAATGATTCGTTTTTAGTCCGTCCTTCCTTCATTATTACAATAGTAATAAAAAGGTATAAGGGACGGACTATTGTATTCGCTTCGGT
>NW_007404534.1:0-731 GCF_000475195.1 Diaphorina citri | reverse complement strand
AAATATATAACAATACTTCAATCATCAATACACATCAAGCTCCATCATCAAAAGCATAAGGCTTAACAATCTGCCTTGGTCCTCTTAATCTTAATGTGACAGCTTTCAGAATTGAGAACTCAGTCCTCACTCTCACCCAGCTCAGCACATGCCCAGACATTTTTTTTCTACTTTTCGCTCAAAACTAGTGCAATTCTCTTCAAAAAACTATGGAATTCCAAATGAAGGGCCCCGTCAGTTGCTGTGGTTTTACCCTCCCTTTAGTGACAATTTAGTGTATTTTCCTTTCCGGAAACTTTCGGAAACGGAACCTATCAGTGGCGTAGCGTGGTCTAAATTCAAGTGTAAGGCGTGTTGGTCTCATGCACAAGTCTACCAAGTAAGTCCCATCACAGTACATGATGCCATTAATATTTATGAGCATTTTAGAGTGAACTTTTGAGTTTTATGGCCGCCATACACGCTACGCCACTGGAACCTATTCCGATGGAGCGCTATCTGCGACTTAGTACAGCATTTCCGTTTCCAAAAGTTTCCGGAATGGAAAATGCACCAGGTACCTATCTCGTGTCTCCTCACGAAAGCGAGGTGCGAGTGGTCGCCTGAAAGTCCAAACCTATGAAAAAGGTACAGACCTTTCAGCTCTCAGTCAGCCCCATGGCGTAGTGGTCACTGCGCTCGCCTTGCACGCGGGAGACCCGGGTTCGATTCCCGGCGGGGTCAAGAAATTT
>NW_007404533.1:0-731 GCF_000475195.1 Diaphorina citri | reverse complement strand
TCGACTCCTCCCTTCCCTTCTTATATCTCCCATCCTCCTATCCTCTCACCGAAATTTCAGGGCATTTTCTTCCTCTACCTTCCGAAGTTCAGTTCTCTAACCTTTTTCCATGTATTCTTCCCTCCCATCCTACCATTTCTTCCTGTTGAGGTTTTGTTTGTGCATATCCTTCCCCTTCTTACTTTCTCTATGGTTATCGGTTTTTCTTGCATTTGCCATTTCGACTATTTCATTTCCCAATTAGTTATATGGCTTTGGTTTTTAGAACGCTATTTGCGTTCGGCACAACCTGCTGACGAAATTACCACAATTATGAGAGAATAGTTTACTAATTAACATTATATTTTACATCATTATTTGCATCAGGAATGTTTAAAAAGGTAATAATCTGAATAGAAAATTAGTACATAATCCGAATTTTCGAGATCTAACTTTTAGCCCAGGTCTAACCACTTTGTAAAACCAAATTTCGAAATACGTGCATAATACTTTATTTAGATTGTCAGCAGCTTAGAACAAGGTGTACCATTATGCCAACAGAGACAAACACAAACAGTCAATTCCCCCCAGAAGGTTTTGTAGTCTTAGGGAGGACCTATAAAATTATTGTATACTTTTAACTTACATAGTTGGTAAAAAAAAGTAAACTATTTCAATTTTCCAGTTTTAATTACATGACTTTCCTCATTATACGATAAGGAAAGTAAAAAGTAGGGTAACAGCACTCGAAG
>NW_007404532.1:0-731 GCF_000475195.1 Diaphorina citri | reverse complement strand
AAAAAGTTTATCGCTTGGTTCTTTGGGACAATGTTAGGACGGATAACTAGGTACATTTTTTATTTGTGTCTTCCTTTCTTTCTTTTACTAAAAGCAAATGACAACTTCGAGTAGTTTCTCTTTGCTGTGGAACTATTTCTGCATCAAAAGCATCACAATCAACTGAATCAACTCACTCCCAGTGGGTATATGTATGTCGGAATAATGTGGGATTGTGGGTATGTGGGTAGGTAGAAGTACCACTCACTCAATATTATTTGAAAACAACTCTCTGTTATGCCTTGAGCTAAGTTTACACAAACATCTTTCTCATCTCAGTTCTGTGTAGGTATTTCTCTCTTTACTGTTATTCCAAGCTTTATTTTCTTCCTTTCTCTTTCCTCTCGGATTTTCTATTTGTTTTCTTTCTTGTTACCACCATTTTCTCATGGTTTACGTCTTCTTACCTTCTCACTTTTTTAGAAAAAGAGATAAAGTCTGAACAAAAAACGTAGATGGAATGAATGATAGATAATAGATACCTACCTAAATACAGACAGTACAGACTTCATTAGACCAGTTTAATAATTACAACTCCATACCCATAGTTTTCTTTCTTTTCGAGAATTCAGGAAAACCATCTTTCAGTGTTGTATTGCACATTGCATATTCGACAGAGATACCAGGCTGCCATAGAATAAACCTTCAAATTAATTAGAGTGCCAAGTTTCAAGTCAATTTTAATTTTGGGA
>NW_007404531.1:0-293 GCF_000475195.1 Diaphorina citri | reverse complement strand
TGTGATAGAAATAGAACAAAAACATCTACCACAAAGTTTAAACAAATGTGATAGAAATAGAACAAAAACATCTACCACCTCTTGAAAACATCCCTGAGCACACTGTCACCTCTACCTAGCAATTGACGAGAAAGCTTGGAAATAGAAAGAGAGAGAGAGAGAGAGAGAGAAAGAGAAAGAAAGATACAGAGAGGGAGGAAGATGAAGAGAAAGAGGAAAGCGAGGAGAAGTAGTAGAAAGAGAGAGAGAGAGAGAGAGAGAGAGAGAGAGAGAGAGAGAGGGGAAAGAGAGAG
>NW_007404530.1:0-731 GCF_000475195.1 Diaphorina citri | reverse complement strand
TCGGCCCATCCTAGGGTAGAAACAAATTACCATCACCTCTTCAATACCCCTAGGGCATAATGCATATACGTTTTAGAGTTAGCTATGAATACTATAGTGCATCAACTAGAGCCAACTTTTATCGTCCCGAAATCGCAGAGAGGAGACAGAATTGGGGAAATCCAGCCGTTCCGAGAACGAACCTTAAATCCGCCCCAAACCCGTGGCCTAGCGCTTACAAGGTAGCGAGGTAACTACGATGAGTTTCAATTTATTTCATCTTTGTTTCCAAATAAAATTTACATTATTATTTTTAGGTAGGAAAAGGCCTTCTTGATGAAATTTTAAGGATTTGCAAATGAAATCCGCTGACAAAATTCAAGAAACCTAAAACATCGGACACAAGAGGTTCAACAAATTAAACTATGTATTTGAAATTTAAAATTCATAGAGAAGGGGAGCTGATCTTATTTCCAAGACAGTATCTTGATATACTAGTGAAGAAAATGCAACAGAAATACATAGGTAATATTATTAGACCAACTGTTCTTTACAACATTTACTACCATGCTAGGTATAAGATATAGCTATGGATATAATGATATACAATGGAAATCATAATTACAGGGGAGGGAGGGGGGGAGGAAACGGATCAGGAAGTGGGACCAGGGGCAGGGGCTAGGCTCAGGGGTAGTCAAAGTGTGGTACTAGGAGGACCACATGTAAACTGGGTCAAAAATTATGTCAGAAAA
>NW_007404529.1:0-731 GCF_000475195.1 Diaphorina citri | reverse complement strand
TTTTTTTTTTTTTTTTTTTTAATCCATCTGTTTTTTTTAGCCAGTAGGTACTTAGCTGAAGACATTATTGACAGCAAAAGATATTTCTTTTGTCCATTATATTAATGTCATAGAGCACATTAAGATACTAGGACTCAGGGGTGGAATACCTAGGCTACATACTAGACTCTACACATGGGAATTTCATTAGAAAAGTTCCCTATTTCTACTGTAGGACTTAGTGTAACATACCACTGGTAAACCATGACAGTCCCAACCAAATCTTCTTTCCACATGAAAACCATTCTGATGGGCATATCTAGTTACAACATCCTTGATAGCACCAGCTAGAATATGGCCGTAATGAGGAAGACCAGTTGCAAATGGAGGGCCATCATAGAATGAATACCTGAGGAAACAAAGCAAAAAAATCAAAAATGGGAAAGAACATGAATTATTAAAAAATATTAAAACACCGAAGGGTTCAAAACACCAACCCTTCACAAGCGGGAAAAGGAAAAGAAGATTAAAACACAATAGTGTTTAAATTTCCATTACTTATACCATCACATAAAGGGAATTTTCCCATTAAATTTTGGGAACAATAAGGCCCATAGCTAGTGGGTTAGGTATCCGATATAAAGTCCTTTCTCTGAGTGAGCCTACAGTTCAATGAATCCCTCTGATTTTGCCAGTCTCTTACCTAGGTTTTCCTTTGGATTGTTTGAGGCATTCCTGGAAAATTTCATGCT
>NW_007404528.1:0-731 GCF_000475195.1 Diaphorina citri | reverse complement strand
TACCTTGTTTATACTGCCAGAATGAGACTGAATAGTCCATTTACCTACCCCAGCAGCCTAAATAAGGTCTTGTGTATTTGGAACAAAGTCTTCTTCTTCCACGCCTTTTCTCGTGTTCAGACGGGGTCGGCGTTTTTCGTCAGCCTCTTAATCAGCCCTAGATAGGGTGATTTCTTTGGGCTGACATTCGGTTTTGGCTACAAAATTTTACTAAATTAAACACACGAGGTTGAAGCAATTTTGTATTTGTAAAAAAGGGCTAAAAAATGCATTTTTATGGACTACAATTAAATTAATTAATATGATTTTTAACACTTATTTTACTATGATTTTTCAGGCGCGGATTACTTCCAGTCGCACCTGGAACAGGCTTACCTTCGCTCTATACGTTACGAGACCGCCCCTGATGAAGATCATATGGAAAGTGGCGAGCTTCCTTCTCTCTCTTCCCCGCAGTCAGGTATGGGAAGCACCGGTAGGTCTTTGTCTAATGGAGAGTTAACCTCGCTGCCCCCTCTTCAGGGTAAGGATATGAACGAAGTGTTCCATGCCACTCAGAGTTTCATTATCTGAGGACGGAAAAGGTACGATATTTCCTGGAAGCCTGTGGGATATGCCGAATTTTCGTTGACCAAAGCTGAACCCAAAGCATTACTGAAGATAGAGAAACTGTTTGATTTCAGTATTATAGAGGTATACTTTACCTCGTGAGATGCTGATGCCTTAATATG
>NW_007404527.1:0-731 GCF_000475195.1 Diaphorina citri | reverse complement strand
CCCGTTGGCGGGCGCAAAACGCGTGTAAATGAAGTGATGCCTTAGGCTGTGTCCAGTTGTCCACACATAGTCGACATACTACATACATTTAACGCAGTAGAGCCGCCTTGTACTCAATGGAGACATCAAGTCTACGCTGCAATCTCAATGAACGACAATACTTTGTGATAATCTTCAAACTGAGAAACATTTTACGTTGATATAATGTTGAGCAAACCGAGTTGTTAAAGCGGCATTTGACGAAACAATAATAGTTTTACGGGAACGAGATTGTTTAAGCGGCATTTGACGGACAAGGAATAGCTAACGGGTCAACCTTTCGCTGTGGAAACCTTGCGATTGCAATCATGGTTTTGTTAAAGGTAGAGGGAGTTGTAACTGCTAAAAGGTGCTGAGGTCGAAAGCGAAGAGAGAAGGAAGAAAGGATAGGAGAAAGCCAGCCTTTCCGAGAACGAACCTTATCTGTTTAGGTTGGCTGGACCATTTGCATAGGATATTGTTTGACAAGAGAATCCTGTTCCAAACATTTTTTTGCCCAAAAGGTGGGTCTAGCTATCCCGAAAGCAAATGCTGCATGCATCCTCTATGGATTTTTACCAGAGGGAAATTTTTGAAATCTGTATTAATGGAAAAGCCAGTACTTCATGTTAAAGGGGCTAATGACATTTGAAGTCGTGCCCCTTTTAAAATAAATTACCTAAAAAAAAAAAAAAAAAAAAAAAAAAAAAATT
>NW_007404526.1:0-731 GCF_000475195.1 Diaphorina citri | reverse complement strand
AAGAAAGAATGTTAAAGTCCATTTTAAATCGTTTAAGATTTTAAAAGAATTGATAGGATCTCCTATCGTTGTCCCATTCAATAAGTATGTACTCAAGCTCAAGGTCCCCAAGAACACAAGAAATTTCATGATATTTCATTAACAAGTGCAATAACACTTGGTTTACCTTCCTATAGGTTCCCTAAATCCCTAATCAACTTTTTCCGAGGGTATGTAGAAAAACATTCAATCGATGTTAAAAACGGACTCGAATAACTTGGACGTACATATTTTGACTTACCTTTGACGAACAGAGAACAATCCAAAGCAGGGACACACGGTTCGCAGCCATTCTAGTGACTACTTCAAGTAGCTTGCTTGTTCAAATAGAATGATCCATCGCGCTGCAGTGCTAGAATTGTCTGCCCCGAATGAAATGGCTGTATTACCTCACAAGTGTTCCCTTGTGCCATTTTTTCGTGGGAACATTCCGTTTTGTTTTTAATAATTTTCTTCCATGACACCTCTCGAAATGGTGCTAAATCAAACTAAGAACGAACATTAACCTTGGTTCTTCATTAATCAGCCACGCGCGAGGAGGGCGTGAGAATGAGTTTGCGTGGAGATTGCACAAAGTACAAAGGTGTGTCCACACATCGTCGACCAGCCGTCGATCCACATCGGTGTGTGGATACGGCTTAAGAAAAAGAACTTAATTTCAATTTAAAAGTAACAAAATAATTGCAAAAAGT
>NW_007404525.1:0-731 GCF_000475195.1 Diaphorina citri | reverse complement strand
CCCTAGATCAGGAGGTTTTCCACCACGAAATGGAAGACGAACCACATAGGTACCATCCTTGTCACGAGAATGAGTCTCGACAAAATGACGTTCACATTGGGCGTCCTCAGGGCTCATAGGAATATCCACGTGTACCTCCTCAATCTCCCAAAATTTCCTCAGTTGGGTAGAGATTTCTTACTCGTGAAAAGTTGTCAAATTTCTTTTACCCTGAAAAATAAGATCAATATACTCTATTCTGTCTAACCCTATACAAAAATTCTTGCACATTTAGCTGTGACCTTCACAAGCGTGTCACCCTGTATAAATTGTTTTGACTTATCTGACACTGTTGTCCTCATGAAACGAAACAAACAACTCACTTATCAGCAGTTCAGAATAGAACCGACACACGGTATACGAATTTTCCTGTTTAGTTCCCGTGAACTTTACAAATGAAATGACCATTCAAAGGAGTCAAGCTTTGGCGTAGATATATTTTTGTGGAGTATAATACCTTTCCCCAAAACTTGTACCTCGATAAAACCTTGAACCAAGATGAAACATTGAGTGCTCCAAGAGTACAATTATTGTTAGAGCTCGACCAAAATTAATGATGATTTTCGATTCCTTCAAAACAATATCATATTAAAATGTATTGAATCCTCCGTATGTACTGTAATATAAATTGTTCAAGTGTTGGTGGATGTGCCAATTGTACCTTAAATGAATGAAAAAAAGAGTTTTTATAG
>NW_007404524.1:0-731 GCF_000475195.1 Diaphorina citri | reverse complement strand
TTAACACGCGTGTAAAAACCTAATTATTTGCGTGCATTTCAATAACAGATCAGAAAAACAAAAACCGCATCAACTTTGTCTCTTTCAACTTCTCCTCCTTCTCTCTCCGTTCTCTTTTCCCTTCTGCTCCATTTTCTCTCTTTCTCTTCCTCCTCCTCCTTCTCTTCCTCCTCCTCCTCCTTATTCAACCTCTCTTGCTTCTCCTCTCTTCGCCCTCCTTCCCTTGTCTACTTCTTCGTTTCCTCTCTACCTTCTTCTCCTTCTTCTTCCTTCTCTTTCTCTTGTATTCTTCCTTTGCCCCCTCCCCCCTTCCTCAATTCTTCCTAAAACTCCTCTTTCTCTCCTTCTTCTCTTTCTCTCCCTCTCTTTCTGTCAGTAATTCGAAGTCAATACACTACCACAATTTTCGAACTTTCATACCCACACCCTGAGAGCAAGAGAGAGAGAGAAAGACATCCTGAGAGTGAGAGAGAGAGATGGATTAATGAAGAAGAGAAAGGGAGAGAGAAAGAGTATAGAGTTTGATTTAACTCCCCCAGTCTCTCTCTGTCCCTCCTCGACATTTTCAGTTTCAATAATTTCTAGCCTTTAGCTGTTTCCCTTCTCCCTCCTCCTCCTCCTCTTCCTCTCTCTTTCTCTCTCTCTCTCTCTCACTCGCTCCTATCAATATGGTGTTAATGCGGTTTTGCAAAAGTGATTGGGAGAGAAAGGAAGGGGGAGAGAGGGAGATG
>NW_007404523.1:0-731 GCF_000475195.1 Diaphorina citri | reverse complement strand
CGTGGGTCACAATACATGTCCATCATA
Source organism: Diaphorina citri (assembly GCF_000475195.1). Classification (NCBI taxonomy): domain Eukaryota; kingdom Metazoa; phylum Arthropoda; class Insecta; order Hemiptera; family Psyllidae; genus Diaphorina; species Diaphorina citri. The sequence goes on along the minus strand of NW_007404523.1, from coordinate 704 downwards.
ATTATAATAATAGTAGTAATAATTATTATTATTCCTATAGGCACACACATGTAATGCTATAACCAACACATGTGACTAGGTCCCTAACCTGTGTCCATGGGAGAGAGAGAGAGAGAGAAAGAGAGAGGGAGGGAGAGAGAGAGAGGGAGGGAGAGAGAGAGAGGGAGAGAGAGGGAGGGAGAATGTACCGATCTTTTAATGTTATTATGGAAATGCAGCCTGAATAATCATGTGATGTGCTCTCTCTCTCCCACCCACATTTTTTTTTTTGTTCTTTTAATTTTTCAGTTAGATTACTGAGGTTAAGTAACGGTGGGCGTGAAAAAAATATTCTAGGTGTCATGATTCTACCTTGAAGGTACAATGTAGGATGTATTCATACATACGTAAGATATGTACAGCACATTGTATAGCTCAGAATATTTGCAGGCGCTCTCTTAATTAAGCACCACACCTTTTCAGCTCTTATCAAAACACGTGGTATTGAAATTTTAATAAATTTATTTAGGTACTCATTTTACTCTCATGATAGATAGATAGATAGATAGATAAGTACCTATAATAAGTTCATTCATGACCTAATGATCTTATTGGGTGATTACTAACTTGATTAGTCATAATTAGCTAATAGGTAGGTAATTTCCCTGTGATTATTGTAGGTACCTACTTAGAACTTACCCCCTCCCCTCCCGTTTTTTTTTTTT
>NW_007404522.1:0-731 GCF_000475195.1 Diaphorina citri | reverse complement strand
TGTGATGACCATTAAAATTTCCTTCAGTTTATGAAAACACAGTGAAGTAAACAAAAACATCGTTAGCTAAGAAAAAAAAAATTGAAAACCTCCCGGAGCGTTACTTAACAGCATTTTTTGCCACCCAACCATGTTGTCGCCTGTGGCGTGATGTAGATTACCCTAGTTTTGGGTTCATGTCGAAAGCATGACAGAAAATACATCCGTTGACATGACCATGTAATGCCGTCCACTCAGTGTCGCGGAAAAGGCTTCCGACCTTTGTCAGTCAGACGGTCTGAGAGATCTAGGTCGGAAGTTTTTTCCGAAGCTCAGACGCTCTGAGCGTGAGTGGCCGGCATAAGACAATATATTTTAAAAGACTTGAGAAGCTTTCTTCAGCCACATTTTTGATTTACCTATTTTTCGACGCCTTTTTATGGCTATATACAGTAGAACCTCGATTATATATCAACTCCAAAAATCGGGGTTTTTCCCTATCTTTCAAGGAAATCCTACTTTATCAGAGGAAGAGATCATTGAAAGTGTTCAAATAATGAGACTAATGACGAGGAAAAAATATCGAAGACGTGTTATTTGTTTGTTTTATTTAATTTCAAAATAAAACAGTATTTTTCACCTATTTCGTTCTTTCGTACCACTAGATTTGGCCCTAGCTTCATTGTTTTATACGGAATTTCGATTATTTCAACTTTTATACAGAACCTCGATAATTTCAACTACCCTCGGTC
>NW_007404521.1:0-731 GCF_000475195.1 Diaphorina citri | reverse complement strand
TTGTATACCCTAGTATTCTATCTATCATAACCCTTGTGCCCTTGTATACCCTAGTATTCTATCTATCATTACCCTTGTATACCCTAGTGTTCTACCTATCATTACCCTTGTGCCCTTGTATACCCTAGTATTCTATCTATCATAACCCTTGTGCCCTTGTATACCCTAGTATTCTATCTATCATTACCCTTGTGCCCTTGTATACCCTAGTGTTCTATCTATCATTACCCTTGTGCCCTTGTATACCCTAGTACTCTATCTATCATAACCCTTGTATACCCTAGTATTCTATCTATCATTACCCTTGTATACCCTAGTGTTCTATCTATCATTACCCTTGTGTACCCTAGTATTCTATCTATCATTACCCTTGTGCCCTTGTATACCCTAGTGTTCTATCTATCATTGCCCTTGTGCCCTTGTATACCCTAGTATTCTATCTATCATTGCCCTTGTGCCCTTGTATACCCTAGTGTTCTATCTATCATAACCCTTGTGCCCTTGTATACCCTAGTGTTCTATCTATCATTGCCCTTGTGCCCTTGTATACCCTAGTGTTCTATCTATCATAACCCTTGTGCCCTTGTATACCCTAGTGTTCTATCTATCATTGCCCTTGCGCCCTTGTATACCCTAGTGTTCTATCTATCATAACCCTTGTGCCCTTGTATACCCTAGTATTCTATGTATCATTGCCCTTGTGCCCTTGTATACCCTAGTATTCTATCTAT
>NW_007404520.1:0-731 GCF_000475195.1 Diaphorina citri | reverse complement strand
ACATAATAATGTACTTAGGTACAAACCAAATTACTTGTTGCCAGGACTTTGTAATACTAACCACCTGTTTTTTTCTTTGCTTGTAACAAAGAAATACCTACTTATCTACATACTAATTATTTCTCACTGATTGATAAAATCTGAAACCATACCCAATTTCAGTTTAAGTTATAGCTCAGTCCCGATTCCAATCAGTCAGGAAACGGTTCATGAGTGAGTTGAAGGAGTTGAGATTCAAAGAGCCAAACACTCATACGACCCAGTCTATAATTTCTCTACTCATGGGAATGAAGTTCTTCAGAGTCAAGGTAAGTTGTTACTCTCATAGGAAATGACTCAAGAATTGAAAACGTCACGACTCGACTGTTTGAACAAATTTTTGAAATGTAACTTCAAATTGAATATTTGAGCTTTTGATGACACTTTTTCACAGTTTTGACCATCCATTTGACCCTTTTTTTCAGCCCAAATGCATATACATACTTGAATTGTTTTTAGTATTCGTAGAAATAATAAACTTGGCCTGGCGCAGCGCCGTGCGCCTAGATACATAATAAATAAAAAATAGATCACAATATTATTTTTATCTGAACTTTGATTTTCAAATGAATAACATTATTTTGTTACTTCCCCCTCAGATGGTCCCCATAGAGGAGTTCGAGGCATCGTTTCAATTCATGCAGGAGTGTGCACAATATTTCACTGATGTTAAAGATAAGGATGTGAAGCAT
>NW_007404519.1:0-731 GCF_000475195.1 Diaphorina citri | reverse complement strand
TACACTGTTGTGCATTTGAAGGTGCAATTCAATTTGCGCCGATTTTATTTAGTTTTTAAATCGAGCAGGTCATCGAATTTCACTAAATGATCAACTTCCAACTTTCTGGGGGCTATACGGCTATGAAACGTGGAAAAAGGACTTTTACAGTTTATCATGTTTCTAATGTAGAGAGGTTCAAGTACAGTGTAAAAGCACTTGGAAATGAGGGACTTCTATAAAAAGCCCAACTTTACTGTATCAGGTAGTAAAATCAGAATCACAACTGGCGCAAATTGAATAAGTTTCTCATGTAAATCCTGATTATTCATTCGAAAGCTTGAAATTTTTTGATATCCTAAAAGGTTTATCGGCGCAACTTCATACCGCTTCAGTGAAAGATGTAATAGTTAAGTTATGTGCTGAGAGGTAAGAGTATGCAATATAAAATCTAGCATTGTGTAGTTTGTAATATAAAATTTATATTTTGCCTGTTTGTAGATAAAGTCTCTTGAATGTAGGTACCTAATGTTAATTATTTGCATAAATTTATTGTAATTTTCTTATCTACCGTTCTACCCCTACTTCATTCTTGTTGGAACAAGAAAAGAAGAAGAAGCAGTTGCCCCTCTAAGCCAACCAACACAATTGACACCAATAGATATGTAGCTCAAATCAATTGCAGTGGCTGAACACCTGGGCCTAACAGTAACAGGTGGGGATGGAAGTACCTGGAACTACCGAATTCGTAT
>NW_007404518.1:0-731 GCF_000475195.1 Diaphorina citri | reverse complement strand
GAGCCAGCCTTGTAAGCGTTAGGTTGTCGGACCCCTTTCCGCCCGGGCGAACTTTATTCGCCATCCTTCCTCCAACCTTACTAGGCTGTCTAAAGTAATTTCAGCAACTTTTTTAAACAGTTGTAGTTCGAACCCCTGGTTTGACATTTTTTTTTTTAATTTTCCTAAGCAAAATAATGTACACGAATCGAATAAAGAGGAGAGTTTAAAACTTTGGACGGACTTGAAAGTCTTAAAACAGAGTTCAGATGACCCGCCTATCTCCGCCACTAGGGGGAAAACAAAGGAAATATGTTTTGGATGTTGTCCAACATAACAGCCCTCCTAACTCCACCCACCCAAACCCACTGCCCCCTCTAATTTTATCAGACCGTTTTTATGAGCTATTACCCAGGCTTTTCTTCTGCTTTTTTTTTTTTCCTTACAAAAATTCACTTAGTCTTAATTAAGTTTTTAAAAACAAAATGGACTCAAAAATACGACATTAAACTTTTTCCAGTTCGCCAATTCAGTGTCGAAGGCGTGAAAGTTGAACGTCTTGTGTCTGTTGATATTGCGCGCCTTAAGGTAGAAAGACACTCTATCACGTCACGTGAGCTCATGGGGAGTCAGAAGGATGTACATAGTTCAAAGTTTTCCCATAATATTGTAGATGATTTCGTTCACGTGAGCCACACTACTATCACGTGACATGAGGGCAGTGCGGCTGTCGTGAACGAGATTACCTAAAA
>NW_007404517.1:0-731 GCF_000475195.1 Diaphorina citri | reverse complement strand
TTTTTTTTTTTTTTTTTTTTTTTTTTTTTTTTTTTTTTTTTTTTTTTTTTTTCAATTTCCCTCTCAATGAAATGTGCTTTTTTCGTGAGAAGAGGTTGGTATATTCGAATGAGTGGCCATCTGTGCTCCTGGCTATTCCTGTGCCCTAAATCACCAAAGTATGGAAAAGTATTTACAATGCCATATTTCAATATGATTCGTCCAAATTCAAAATCCTGCTTTTCCATTGGCTATTACACTTGTAAGATACTTTTCCATACTTTGGTGATTTAGGGCACTGGTCCCACTCAGACTAGGGGAAGTCAGTGTGAGTAATCATATAGTTTGTCAGTGAATGGAAGGTGATTTGGCGGGCGGAGCTCTACAGCGCTCCCTAATATGTGATATACATATACATAGTTTATATTGAAAATTCAATTTGGAAATGGAATTTAATCTTACGTGTAGATTATATTGAAAATTCAATTTGGAAATAATGGAATTTAATCTTACGTGTATTCCTCGCTTTTGCAAATGCTCGAACAGGGATTTTCGAATGAGCAGAAAGTCAACCAATTGTACCAGGCGAGGCTTAGAAGCTACACTGGTCACTTTAAGATACCTGAAATTGAAGATATGCCGTTCATGTCACTCATCCATTTAGTGGCCTTGCTAGGCGTAGCTTAACAAAAACGAACCGGAAAATAGCCTATAACCTTCACGGGAGTGCAAGCAATAAGTTGACAAAGTTT
>NW_007404516.1:0-731 GCF_000475195.1 Diaphorina citri | reverse complement strand
AAATAAAAAGGAAAAAACAAGAGAGAAAAATCCCTTTCCAATGCAATCCCTTATCCCTATTCCTTAGGGTTCAAATAGGGCACCTTTTACGCAAAATAAGTTTCTTTCCCTTCTTCTCATTCTTCTTCTCCTTCTTCCACTTATTTTCTTGTTCTTGTTCTTCTTCTTCTCCTTCTCCTTTCTCTTCTTCACCTACTTCTTCTTCTTGTTCTTCTTCTCCTACCTATTCTTCTTCGCCTTCTTCTTCTTGTTCTTCTTCTACTTCTTCTTCGCCTTCTTCTTCGCCTTCTTCTTCTTCTTCCTCTTCTTCTTCTTCGCCTCCTCTTTCGACTCCTTCTCCCTCTAATTTTCATACTTCTTCCTAGAAAAAGAGCTTTTTTCTTCTCTTTTTTCTTTTTTTTTTTTTTTTTTTTTTTTTTTTTTTTGCTTTCGGGTTTTACATATCCGACAACCCCCCTCCAAGCAAATTGGTATAGGTACTTAACATAAATACTTTTCCCCTCTCCTTCCCTCTGTTCCCTTTTTCCTCTCCCTGTGCTTAGAATTGCGATCACTTCAATATATCCCTTACCAAATTGACCTTTTTCTCTTAGAAAAAGGGTAGGTACCTGATATTTCTTTATTTTTCTCCATCTCTATATCCCTTTTCCCTCTTTTTACTTTCCTTATCCTATAGGAAGGAAAGTAATGTAATCGGGTCAAATTTTCGATAGTCAGATTTTAGTGCCAAA
>NW_007404515.1:0-731 GCF_000475195.1 Diaphorina citri | reverse complement strand
TACTTAAAAGCTTAAAACTTATGAGCCAAACACTTAGATTATAGCCATGGGCACTGTTGGCCATATCACTGAGCTCTTCATCTTCTTTTTTATTGAGTTCCAATTAGATAAGACAGGATAAGTGTTTGATCCTTTTATTTTTCTTTTGAAGGTGGTGGGTGTTAATTGGAGAAATCGTGCAAGAGACTATACCCATTATCCGAGTTGCTAATTAGATTCAATCAACTAGAAGGCTGAGCTCTTCATCTTCTTTTTTATTGAGTTCCAATTAGATAAGACAGGATAAGTGTTTGATCCTTTTATTTTTCTTTTGAAGGTGGTAGGTGTTAATTGGAGAAATAGTGCAAGAGAATACCCATTCTCCGAGTTGCTAATTAGATTCAATCGACTAGAAGAGACAGGATACTTTCCACGTCCTGAGATTTCTTGTACATAGTTTGAAAATCTTGTTCCTCTGCGTAGAATTTCTTTTAGTTTGGCTAACATTTCCCTCTGCATAGAATTTCTTGTAGTTTGGCTATGGCTAATTCCAGCTGCATTTAAAGGAAGTTTTTGTTACCTCTTTTGCTAGGTTTAGGACGTTCTTGTCATCTCGTTCCGTTTCAGTATTCTCGTTTCGTTTGACCATTTGTCACTCCGTCCGTCCGGATCGTTTCACTGTGTTGATTGACTTGATTGTTTTCAATCCTGACACATTTTAAGGTTCGTACAACGTGCTTGTAGGATTATTT
>NW_007404514.1:0-731 GCF_000475195.1 Diaphorina citri | reverse complement strand
TGGTAGATGGAACCGGAATGGTCGCGTGTAGACATGGAACTTGAAACTGTCTCTTTAGATTTGGGGGAAATACTTGGGGTTCTGTGAGTAATTTGTTTCGAATATCATTCTCGTTTCCTTAACTCACGGTATTCGAATGAAATGTAATTTGACTTCTTCTGTTTCTTCGACGTTCTTTTTCATCATCTTCTTCTTCTTCATCTTCTTCTTCTCCTTCGTCGTCTTCTTCTTCTTCGTCTTCTTCTTCTCCTTCGTCTTCTTCTTCTTCGTCTCCTTCTTTCAAGAGGGTGAGAGGTAAGTGTCTGAGGAAATGTTACAGCAAGGTACGACAATTGGGCCATTTGAGCTATCAAGTCTTAAGGGCAAAAAACTTATTGCTACCTACAACCGGCAAATTGAGTGTTGGGGTTAACCCATCTTGAAAATTTTGCTGGTAAAGAGATTTCTCAACTTCGTCCTCAGAAGGCTGAGTGCACCCCGTTGGTGTCTCTTAGGAAAGCCACTCACTATCATTTAGATCTGATAGGTACACCTGATCAGGTCTACCTGATAGTGAGTGGCTGGCCCTAAAGAAAGCGTGGCCACATTCCACATTGTCACTTATCTAGATACCTACAGACCAATGTGTTCTAACTCTAACCTTATGATAAATAAATAAATAAATAAATAAATAAATGTCTTTTCTTTGTGTTACTATATCACAACTTTGGTGCTCACTGCAGCATTGTAGG
>NW_007404513.1:0-731 GCF_000475195.1 Diaphorina citri | reverse complement strand
GTTGTAGACACCTCCACTAATTCGAATGCAAAATTAGTGGAGATGTTTGAACTACAAAATGTCTAATTTGTCATTTCATAATACGAAAGAGGCCTTACATGTTTATTGAAACTAATTACATACTAATTGGGTTTGTACATTAGGGTTAACATGCCAATAGACAATAATTTCAGTTTTTCAAGTGTGCTTTCAAATATCCTTTCATTTTTGCTGCACACTAGATTGACTTTATATTGATAACAGGTGCATTAGTGCAACCTTTCCGTTACTACATTTGAGGGCCCTTAAACATAACAGGATAAAATATTCAACACCTTAAACATAACAGGATAAAATATTCAACCTACGAGTATTTTGATTATTCAAGGACCAAAAGGGCTCAGCACCTGTTAGGGTGTCACAAATCCCCTAAAGGATATTCTGACATGGGAACCTCTCCTGCCAATATCCTTTCTGGTATGTCCTTAGTAATATCCTTTCTGGTATGTCCTAAATCAGAACAGGACCATATGGTGCGGTACCACAATCTGGTACACAGTGTCAGGTATCAGTGCAATCTATGTGGTGTCAACCCAAATCAGTAAAATGTGTTTAAAGTTTCAAATTGGTCAGTATGTATGGAAAAAAAGTGAAGTGATATAAATTAAAAAGAAGTGCCTGCGAATAAAGTAGGTAAGTTTGAAGACAGTTTTGCATTTACAGTCCACGTCAACTGGGAAGTCCGATGGAAG
>NW_007404512.1:0-731 GCF_000475195.1 Diaphorina citri | reverse complement strand
ATAATACAGGCCTACCATTTGTGGTTCGAGAAAATAAAAAAATATACTTTACATAGGTATAAGATGAAATCAAATCATGAACTACTTGTGGTAATGCAGAGAGCTTCTTTACAACTTTTGTGGGTATCATAGCATTACTAAAGGCCTTACCTATTTACTATCATGAACTACTTGTGGTAATGCAGAGAGCTTCTTTACAAGTTTTGTGGGTATCATAGCATTACTAAAGGCCTTATTTACTATGAATTTATACATGGGTTTTACCCGTTGATTTGTTAATCAATCAATCAATCAATTCTCATGCTACTCGTATCACCATTTTACACTGTTAATGCCGCCACTGGTCGCTAATCGTTTAAGTAGCTACTCAATTGTCCTCACGAGGCTGAGTGCACCCCGAACTCCAAGCACAGAGCCGAAAAAACTTCGACCCCGCCGGGAATCGAACCCGGGGCCTCCGATGTGCAAGCCTAATGTGATACTCACTCGGCCACGGAGGTTGCTTGAAAGTAAAAATATTAAATATATTAGCCATCACTACGTTTATATATAAAAATATCGCAAATTGCAAAAGTTAGGTAGTTACATATGAATGACGTTAACATTGTGGAATCGAACCCAGGACCTTCTGCATAAAAATCACCCCTGTCTCCATTACACGGACATAATAGGTGCAATTGAAAAGGGATTACACCATTTAACAATGATTTTTACATAACCCCATCCTATTC
>NW_007404511.1:0-731 GCF_000475195.1 Diaphorina citri | reverse complement strand
GCTTGTGCCACGGATGGGGAAGCTTGTGCCACGGATGGGGAAGCTTGTGCCACGGATAGGGAAGCTTGTGCCACGGATGGGGAAACTTGTGCCACGGATGGGGAAGCTTTTTTACCACAGTATAGCGAAGCTATACTAGTTTTTCTTTACTTTCCTTGTGTATGTTTTTTATTATTGTTTTAATTAAAATTCGCATGCCTTACTAACGGCCTTGTGTAGTCAATAAATGGTCGAACTAAATTCATAGTTATAGCTCATTTAGAATTTAGATCGTCTCTTGGAAAAGTAATAAAAATGGCAAGCCCATTAATCATCTTCTAGAAAATATGCCAGTTTCCTTTCTCAGATATCTAGCCTTAAAAAAAAGGAAACATTTCCATCTCTCCTAACACAAGGCATTTGTTTCTTCTTAATGCCTCAGAAATAAATAAATAATAAATAGATTAAATAAATTAAAAAAAAAGGAATATTGCCATTTTTCCACAGTAAACGCGAAGTCTGGCCAAAAAAGCGAAAGAAAATTGTCTGGAAATTGCTTTTGCCAACAACAGTCATATGTAAAAACCTTGAACTAATTCTATTATTGGGTTTTAATGGGGGAGAAACTCTTTGACCTACTTCTTGACAAACATTTGTTTCCATTCTTTCAGAGGAAAACAATCAAGAGAAAACAATTCATACGGAGTGGGTTAAAAGTTTGGAAACGAAAATGCCTTATAAATACTCGTATT
>NW_007404510.1:0-731 GCF_000475195.1 Diaphorina citri | reverse complement strand
GCACTTGCTTCGGTTTTGCACGAATTTTTTGTTGATTTTCTATCAGCGTAATGCGGGAGCATCTTTAGTTGGTTCCAGCCTTTGAGAGAAACTGTATATGCAAAACGTAAGTAAATTAATTTTGATTAGTTTTTGTTTTTTGAAATTAGTTTAAAAACTTTCATCAACTCAAAATCAAGGCTTTTTGTGCATGTTTTGATCTTTTTTATGTGTGTCAATTCAAAATAGTTACATTTACAGATCCCTCCTGAATATTTTTTTTTCGAGTTACTCACTTTTTGTCTAATCATTCAATTCAAAGTGAGCAAAAATAACTCAAAATAGGTAATTGTTGCATTAAGAGTGTAAAATTAAATAGGTTTTGAAATTATATTCCATTCTTTTTTTTATAATTATGTCAAAATAAGGACCTTTTTTAATGACCTTTTTTGTAATTTTGAAGTTAGTAGGGCTGATCCGCATAGGTGTTGTAATACTAATAATGTTATTTAATTGTGTTATTATTTCACAAAATAGAACAACATTAAAGCTCAAATACAATTTAATAACTCTGCAGTTGGTGGGATTCGATCCAACGGCCCCGAATCCTCCTTCTTACCACTACGCTACTGGGCCGGTATGTTATTATTATAAAAATATTATTTTGCCTCACTAATACTTTCTTAAGTTTCAGAATGTACAGACGAAAGCTCAAGAAGATTATCAAAGCGATGAAGACGCCCAGTGTGCCG
>NW_007404509.1:0-731 GCF_000475195.1 Diaphorina citri | reverse complement strand
TTGACCCCGTCGGGAATCGAACCCGGGTCTCCCGCGTGCAAGGCGAGCGCAGTGACCACTACGCCATGGGAGCTGACTTTTTCCTCTGGTAATTTCGTCAACAATCGCTACTCATCAAAAGAAGCTACTCCTCATGCAGTCCTCATGTGTGTGGAGACCTAGAGTGCAGACTGAGTGCAACAGTTTCAAACACAGAGCCGAAAAACTTCGACTTCTCCGATGATTCGAACTCGGACCTTCAGTGTACCTAGTGTGATATGGACAGCATTCAATTCCCCCGATTTTTTGATTTTGTCTTATTTCCGGTGTTCGATTCCCCCGATAATTTTTTAGGGTTGCCATGGACTGGATGTTCTATTCCACCGATTATTGTGTACAGGTAGAAAACTCGAGCATGTCAATTCCAATTCAAGGGAATAGAAGCATACCCTTGAGGCTTCAAAATTTGGGATCGGGGGAATCGGTATGAAATCGGGGGAATCGACAATCGCCCTGTGATATATAACTCTGGCACGGAGATTTCTGTCACACGAGAAAAGACAGAAGCCATAATATCACAGGGACTGTCTCCACCACGATATGATGAAAATATATGAGGAGAAGAGTATAAATGAGGTTTTCTCGGTTTCTGAAGAGTTTGTGTGGCAGAAAACGGAATCATTAATAATTTTTCGTGACACCCAGTGGAAATTTCAAAGTTGTGTATCGTTACGTTATACGTGAAGGAAAGA
>NW_007404508.1:0-731 GCF_000475195.1 Diaphorina citri | reverse complement strand
TAATGGAAATTATTATGGCGTTATGATTCTAAATAAGTAGAATGCAGAGGTTGTACGATTCTATTGTTTACTTCTGATCGAAAGTAACATGGAACACAAAGACAACTTGTATTTTTTCCAATTTCATTTTGTCGTTTTCGCACAATTATCTTGTGCGAATTCACCTAAAATTACGTAGATGGGTAGATATTTGAATTTCAACTGCCTGATGTTAATGTTTTGCTCAAACAATGATAGAGAAAGTAGGTCCCTGTTTATATTTCACCATTTCTCTCCCATTTAATTTCCAGCCACAGTTTTCAGCTTCGGGTTTTGTGTGAAAAACAAATTGACTGGAAAATATCCTCAAGTACCTCCATGACTTTCTTACCCTGTGTATTACTTTCTATTCTTGAGACCCTCTCTCACTTTCTATTTTTGAATTTCAATTCTCCCTCGCCCCGTCTCTTTTTCCCTTCCTATTTTTTCGTCCTTTCTTCCCCTCTTCCTCCTCCTTCGCCCTCCCTCCTCCCTCCCTTCTCTTTCCTTCTTTCTTGTCCCTCTTTTCTCCTTCCCCTCCTTCCTTCTGTTTCGCCCTCTCTTCCTTCGCCTTCTTCGTCCTCCCTCCTCTTCCTCTTTTGTTTAACTTTGAACTACATTGTGAAAAACGATAAAAACCCATTTTATTTTCTATTCTATTCCCTTAAAGATCAATGTCCGCCTTTTCCGACCCCCCCCCTTTCTCTCTCTCT
>NW_007404507.1:0-731 GCF_000475195.1 Diaphorina citri | reverse complement strand
TAAATTTGAAAATTTTCATACATTAATTATTTTATTTAGTATATTTACTGTTATTTCTCATTTTCGTTCATTTTTTTTTAGGCGGGCCGCGGGTTGGACAAGCCTGGGCTAGACGATTCTGGTGGAAATTTGGATCTAATTTGAGTCTCTTGGAGCCTCAAAGAGGCCTTTTCCCCCCGAGTTAGTTGTAAAGTCCACTGAACTACTTGTATTCAATGTTCCTGCTGTTCTTCGATACATATTGAATTACTTAAATATGCTTTCCTTTCTATTAGTGTATCAAGCTTACACAAGATTGCCTAGGTATGTATTAACGTACATTTATGTTTGTTCTGATTTACAGGTAAGTGTCAAAGTTGTCACGTGGTCTCTTGGGTTCTAAGATTCTATATATGAACGAGAAATGGAGACAGGCCTGGTAAGTTATAATGAACTTATCTATACTCACCAAACTTTTCTACGGGCCGTTTACACAGAGTCCTTACTGTTGATCTACAATAATAGCTTAAAGTCTACACTGTTTACAGTCAGCTACAGTCAAATTAAACTAGGTACTTCTACAGTTATATTCAGTCAAATTAAACAACCTCTACAGTCATCTACAGTAAATTTAAACGGTCAACCAGATTGCACAAATTTATTAAAAACAAGATTCTGTTTCATTAATGATATCATAAAAATCGTTCCGCCCCAGGTTAAAGCGTGGATGTTTGCGGACGATTTAAAAATTG
>NW_007404506.1:0-731 GCF_000475195.1 Diaphorina citri | reverse complement strand
TATTAAAACATAAAAGTGATCAGAAAAAAAGATGAAAGTGATCAGAGATGAACTGTTAAATAAGGCATTCTTGAAAAGTTAAATGAGCACAAAAAGGCTGTCAAGTTTATTTTTGAAAGAACATAATACATGAGAACTTTACCTAATAGTTACCTACTTTACCTAAGAATATGTAGTATCATACCGTGGTACGTTGTAAAATGGTAAATAGAAGAGAAGAATAACAGAAAGTTGATAATATCGAACACATCTAATGTTAGAAATATGGTCAGAGCTCTCTGTCTTTGAAAATCTGTATCTTCAATTAATTTAAATCACCTTGAGACCTTGATATAATATTAAAGCACTATTAATATGCGTAGATACATACATTAATAATCACTGGGAAAAGCCCTTGATTTTCCAGCACTGCTCAAACATTCCATGCTATAAATATTATTCCTTCTACCTCGAAGTACAAAATATACAAAGGGTTCGTAATTTGCGTGCGTGACAACATACAAATATTTGGGTAAAAATGATCAACATTCAACAACTGGGTAGGAAAAAGAGGTTATGAAGTGTTGACAGAAATGAAAAGGGGAAGAGAAAAATGCTGGAATGGGAACGCTGGTAAATAAATTAAAAAGAACATCACACAGATGTACACAACACAAAGGAGGGGTTATAGAAAACATATTAGGAATCGTTTATCTGATGAAAACTTAATCAAGTCTTGCCGACTTTTTACG
>NW_007404505.1:0-731 GCF_000475195.1 Diaphorina citri | reverse complement strand
AGTTCCCGGTGGATCACTGAAGTTAAGTAATTATAGCGTGGTTGGTGTTCGGACGGGTGACCATCCGGGAAATAGCCTGCTGGATTTTTCGGGCTCCACTCAGGCTAGGTGAGATAATGGAGGTGGGTAGCTTCGCGCCGAAAGGAGGGTAAAACCCCGGTGACTAATATAATGTTAGCTTAAGGTACACTAAAGCACACGTATAGCAGTTGTAAAGTGATGTTAAACCTTCTTTTTCTTAAACGTGTTAGCTTACACAGCCTGTTAAGCCTATACAAATCAAACGGAACTTAACAGGTTGTTAGCTTAACAGGCCATCTAGGAGCTGAAAAAATACTGGTGAAACCGACCATTAGTAGTACAGGGACCTCAAACAACTATCAAAGTTTTAGTTAGCTTTAGTACACTAACATTGGCGTTAACCTCCTATGGAGCAAAAACAAAAGTACATTAATCCAGTAGATTAATGAGTAGGTTATTTGAATCGAAAGTGGAACCCTGAATCTGTGCATTCACAAAAGAGACAGAATTCAATTTCAAGCTGTTCTGAATAATCGTGTGATACTGATAGTTGATAGTTCACTACTGATCTTACATGAATGGTAAAGGTCACAATAGTCTTAGCTAATGTATGAGCGAAGTGGTTCCCAACATCCCAACCTAGAGACTGGTGTCATGAGGTTTGAGAGAGGGAACTGTAAGCTAAGGTCTTATCGTCCCGAAGAGAGTAG
>NW_007404504.1:0-10816 GCF_000475195.1 Diaphorina citri | reverse complement strand
GTTCTCGCATTCTGATTGGTTCTTTCATTTTGGGTCGATGACTCCTTGCTGCCATATTCAAATGGATAAGGTATAGGTCACTGGTCACTGATATAGATGTTATAATAGGTCTATAGGTATGTACCTATTTATCTCTACCTTGGATAACAACTTGTTATTGTTAATGATTATTAATACCCGAAAAAGTGGTTGACAGTTTTGTTGATTTTATGATTAAGTTTAGAGTTTAGACAATTTAGTTGATGTTATCGAGTTGTACGCTTCAGATCGATCGAAAAGTTTAGTGGAAATTTTACGTTCGTAGGTAGGTCTACTTTACCAAAAATATTTGATAAAAGATTGCAATGTTTTTTTGTTAATTTGTTTTTGTTTTAAATTCGTTGTTTTCTTTAAATTTGTTTTGTTCAACTATTCCCACCAACAGCTGATACGATTTTAAATGGCGGGTAGCTTTACGAAAAAATAATTAATAGATTAATTTAGAATTAAACTCAATATAACGATTTTTATTCCCTTTTTTAATTTAATTTTTTAACTTCCTTGTATATAAAAAAGGCAATTATAGTCTGTGCTATATAAATATTGTGAGAAACTCTCTTAGAAAACCCGATTTAGGATAGTGATCTGTACACAAAGGATTTAGGCCTAATTCTAAACTCCGTAAGTTATTTCACTATTTTAAGTTTAATTATGTACTTATCTCGGGTGTTCTTGATTTTCCCTTGTAAAGGACACTTCAATTGCTAAGAAAACACACTTTCATTACTACTTTTTAACAGTTTTACTTAAAAATTCACTAAAAATAGCACTTCAAATCTAAGCGTTACTTGTCACCTTGAAGAGAGAGGATAATGTATATTAAGAGAGAGAGAGAGAGAGAGATAGAGAGAGAGAGAGAGAGAGAGAGAGAGGAGTAATATTATGTATGAGAGAGACGCATGACGGAGTGAGAGTGAGAGAGAGAGAGTAATTTGGTCCTTCCAAACCAATGAATACGAAAAGCTCTGATTATAATTATGTATCTCTCTCTATTTGACCCTCTTTCTCATAATCTCTCTCTCTCTCCCTTGTTATCTCTCTCTCACTCTTGGTATCTCTTGTATATGAGATATGACCCTCTCTCCCTCTCTCTCTTTCTTTCTCTCTTTTACTCTTAGAGAGAGAGAGAGAGAGAGAGAGAGAGTCTCTTTTGTGTCTTCTTCTACCTCCTCTCCTCTCTCTTTCTCTCTCACTCCCTCCCTATTTCTCTCTCTCTCACTCCCTCCCTATTTCTCTCTCTCTCACTCCCTCCCTATTTCTCTCTCTCTCACTCCCTCCCTATTTCTCTCTCTCTCACTCCCTCCCTATTTCTCTCTCTCTCACTCCCTCCCTATTTCTCTCTCTCTCACTCCCTCCCTATTTCTCTCTCTCTCACTCCCTCCCTATTTCTCTCTCTCTCACTCCCTCCCTATTTCTCTCTCTCTCACTCCCTCCCTATTTCTCTCTCTCTCACTCCCTCCCTATTTCTCTCTCTCTCACTCCCTCCCTATTTCTCTCTCTCTCACTCCCTCCCTATTTCTCTCTCTCTCACTCCCTCCCTATTTCTCTCTCTCTCACTCCCTCCCTATTTCTCTCTCTCTCACTCCCTCCCTATTTCTCTCTCTCTCACTCCCTCCCTATTTCTCTCTCTCTCACTCCCTCCCTATTTCTCTCTCTCTCACTCCCTCCCTATTTCTCTCTCTCTCACTCCCTCCCTATTTCTCTCTCTCTCACTCCCTCCCTATTTCTCTCTCTCTCACTCCCTCCCTATTTCTCTCTCTCTCACTCCCTCCCTATTTCTCTCTCTCTCACTCCCTCCCTATTTCTCTCTCTCTCACTCCCTCCCTATTTCTCTCTCTCTCACTCCCTCCCTATTTCTCTCTCTCTCACTCCCTCCCTATTTCTCTCTCTCTCACTCCCTCCCTATTTCTCTCTCTCTCACTCCCTCCCTATTTCTCTCTCTCTCACTCCCTCCCTATTTCTCTCTCTCTCACTCCCTCCCTATTTCTCTCTCTCTCACTCCCTCCCTATTTCTCTCTCTCTCACTCCCTCCCTATTTCTCTCTCTCTCACTCCCTCCCTATTTCTCTCTCTCTCACTCCCTCCCTATTTCTCTCTCTCTCACTCCCTCCCTATTTCTCTCTCTCTCACTCCCTCCCTATTTCTCTCTCTCTCACTCCCTCCCTATTTCTCTCTCTCTCACTCCCTCCCTATTTCTCTCTCTCTCACTCCCTCCCTATTTCTCTCTCTCTCACTCCCTCCCTATTTCTCTCTCTCTCACTCCCTCCCTATTTCTCTCTCTCTCACTCCCTCCCTATTTCTCTCTCTCTCACTCCCTCCCTATTTCTCTCTCTCTCACTCCCTCCCTATTTCTCTCTCTCTCACTCCCTCCCTATTTCTCTCTCTCTCACTCCCTCCCTATTTCTCTCTCTCTCACTCCCTCCCTATTTCTCTCTCTCTCACTCCCTCCCTATTTCTCTCTCTCTCACTCCCTCCCTATTTCTCTCTCTCTCACTCCCTCCCTATTTCTCTCTCTCTCACTCCCTCCCTATTTCTCTCTCTCTCACTCCCTCCCTATTTCTCTCTCTCTCACTCCCTCCCTATTTCTCTCTCTCTCACTCCCTCCCTATTTCTCTCTCTCTCACTCCCTCCCTATTTCTCTCTCTCTCACTCCCTCCCTATTTCTCTCTCTCTCACTCCCTCCCTATTTCTCTCTCTCTCACTCCCTCCCTATTTCTCTCTCTCTCACTCCCTCCCTATTTCTCTCTCTCTCACTCCCTCCCTATTTCTCTCTCTCTCACTCCCTCCCTATTTCTCTCTCTCTCACTCCCTCCCTATTTCTCTCTCTCTCACTCCCTCCCTATTTCTCTCTCTCTCACTCCCTCCCTATTTCTCTCTCTCTCACTCCCTCCCTATTTCTCTCTCTCTCACTCCCTCCCTATTTCTCTCTCTCTCACTCCCTCCCTATTTCTCTCTCTCTCACTCCCTCCCTATTTCTCTCTCTCTCACTCCCTCCCTATTTCTCTCTCTCTCACTCCCTCCCTATTTCTCTCTCTCTCACTCCCTCCCTATTTCTCTCTCTCTCACTCCCTCCCTATTTCTCTCTCTCTCACTCCCTCCCTATTTCTCTCTCTCTCACTCCCTCCCTATTTCTCTCTCTCTCACTCCCTCCCTATTTCTCTCTCTCTCACTCCCTCCCTATTTCTCTCTCTCTCACTCCCTCCCTATTTCTCTCTCTCTCACTCCCTCCCTATTTCTCTCTCTCTCACTCCCTCCCTATTTCTCTCTCTCTCACTCCCTCCCTATTTCTCTCTCTCTCACTCCCTCCCTATTTCTCTCTCTCTCACTCCCTCCCTATTTCTCTCTCTCTCACTCCCTCCCTATTTCTCTCTCTCTCACTCCCTCCCTATTTCTCTCTCTCTCACTCCCTCCCTATTTCTCTCTCTCTCACTCCCTCCCTATTTCTCTCTCTCTCACTCCCTCCCTATTTCTCTCTCTCTCACTCCCTCCCTATTTCTCTCTCTCTCACTCCCTCCCTATTTCTCTCTCTCTCACTCCCTCCCTATTTCTCTCTCTCTCACTCCCTCCCTATTTCTCTCTCTCTCACTCCCTCCCTATTTCTCTCTCTCTCACTCCCTCCCTATTTCTCTCTCTCTCACTCCCTCCCTATTTCTCTCTCTCTCACTCCCTCCCTATTTCTCTCTCTCTCACTCCCTCCCTATTTCTCTCTCTCTCACTCCCTCCCTATTTCTCTCTCTCTCACTCCCTCCCTATTTCTCTCTCTCTCACTCCCTCCCTATTTCTCTCTCTCTCACTCCCTCCCTATTTCTCTCTCTCTCACTCCCTCCCTATTTCTCTCTCTCTCACTCCCTCCCTATTTCTCTCTCTCTCACTCCCTCCCTATTTCTCTCTCTCTCACTCCCTCCCTATTTCTCTCTCTCTCACTCCCTCCCTATTTCTCTCTCTCTCACTCCCTCCCTATTTCTCTCTCTCTCACTCCCTCCCTATTTCTCTCTCTCTCACTCCCTCCCTATTTCTCTCTCTCTCACTCCCTCCCTATTTCTCTCTCTCTCACTCCCTCCCTATTTCTCTCTCTCTCACTCCCTCCCTATTTCTCTCTCTCTCACTCCCTCCCTATTTCTCTCTCTCTCACTCCCTCCCTATTTCTCTCTCTCTCACTCCCTCCCTATTTCTCTCTCTCTCACTCCCTCCCTATTTCTCTCTCTCTCACTCCCTCCCTATTTCTCTCTCTCTCACTCCCTCCCTATTTCTCTCTCTCTCACTCCCTCCCTATTTCTCTCTCTCTCACTCCCTCCCTATTTCTCTCTCTCTCACTCCCTCCCTATTTCTCTCTCTCTCACTCCCTCCCTATTTCTCTCTCTCTCACTCCCTCCCTATTTCTCTCTCTCTCACTCCCTCCCTATTTCTCTCTCTCTCACTCCCTCCCTATTTCTCTCTCTCTCACTCCCTCCCTATTTCTCTCTCTCTCACTCCCTCCCTATTTCTCTCTCTCTCACTCCCTCCCTATTTCTCTCTCTCTCACTCCCTCCCTATTTCTCTCTCTCTCACTCCCTCCCTATTTCTCTCTCTCTCACTCCCTCCCTATTTCTCTCTCTCTCACTCCCTCCCTATTTCTCTCTCTCTCACTCCCTCCCTATTTCTCTCTCTCTCACTCCCTCCCTATTTCTCTCTCTCTCACTCCCTCCCTATTTCTCTCTCTCTCACTCCCTCCCTATTTCTCTCTCTCTCACTCCCTCCCTATTTCTCTCTCTCTCACTCCCTCCCTATTTCTCTCTCTCTCACTCCCTCCCTATTTCTCTCTCTCTCACTCCCTCCCTATTTCTCTCTCTCTCACTCCCTCCCTATTTCTCTCTCTCTCACTCCCTCCCTATTTCTCTCTCTCTCACTCCCTCCCTATTTCTCTCTCTCTCACTCCCTCCCTATTTCTCTCTCTCTCACTCCCTCCCTATTTCTCTCTCTCTCACTCCCTCCCTATTTCTCTCTCTCTCACTCCCTCCCTATTTCTCTCTCTCTCACTCCCTCCCTATTTCTCTCTCTCTCACTCCCTCCCTATTTCTCTCTCTCTCACTCCCTCCCTATTTCTCTCTCTCTCACTCCCTCCCTATTTCTCTCTCTCTCACTCCCTCCCTATTTCTCTCTCTCTCACTCCCTCCCTATTTCTCTCTCTCTCACTCCCTCCCTATTTCTCTCTCTCTCACTCCCTCCCTATTTCTCTCTCTCTCACTCCCTCCCTATTTCTCTCTCTCTCACTCCCTCCCTATTTCTCTCTCTCTCACTCCCTCCCTATTTCTCTCTCTCTCACTCCCTCCCTATTTCTCTCTCTCTCACTCCCTCCCTATTTCTCTCTCTCTCACTCCCTCCCTATTTCTCTCTCTCTCACTCCCTCCCTATTTCTCTCTCTCTCACTCCCTCCCTATTTCTCTCTCTCTCACTCCCTCCCTATTTCTCTCTCTCTCACTCCCTCCCTATTTCTCTCTCTCTCACTCCCTCCCTATTTCTCTCTCTCTCACTCCCTCCCTATTTCTCTCTCTCTCACTCCCTCCCTATTTCTCTCTCTCTCACTCCCTCCCTATTTCTCTCTCTCTCACTCCCTCCCTATTTCTCTCTCTCTCACTCCCTCCCTATTTCTCTCTCTCTCACTCCCTCCCTATTTCTCTCTCTCTCACTCCCTCCCTATTTCTCTCTCTCTCACTCCCTCCCTATTTCTCTCTCTCTCACTCCCTCCCTATTTCTCTCTCTCTCACTCCCTCCCTATTTCTCTCTCTCTCACTCCCTCCCTATTTCTCTCTCTCTCACTCCCTCCCTATTTCTCTCTCTCTCACTCCCTCCCTATTTCTCTCTCTCTCACTCCCTCCCTATTTCTCTCTCTCTCACTCCCTCCCTATTTCTCTCTCTCTCACTCCCTCCCTATTTCTCTCTCTCTCACTCCCTCCCTATTTCTCTCTCTCTCACTCCCTCCCTATTTCTCTCTCTCTCACTCCCTCCCTATTTCTCTCTCTCTCACTCCCTCCCTATTTCTCTCTCTCTCACTCCCTCCCTATTTCTCTCTCTCTCACTCCCTCCCTATTTCTCTCTCTCTCACTCCCTCCCTATTTCTCTCTCTCTCACTCCCTCCCTATTTCTCTCTCTCTCACTCCCTCCCTATTTCTCTCTCTCTCACTCCCTCCCTATTTCTCTCTCTCTCACTCCCTCCCTATTTCTCTCTCTCTCACTCCCTCCCTATTTCTCTCTCTCTCACTCCCTCCCTATTTCTCTCTCTCTCACTCCCTCCCTATTTCTCTCTCTCTCACTCCCTCCCTATTTCTCTCTCTCTCACTCCCTCCCTATTTCTCTCTCTCTCACTCCCTCCCTATTTCTCTCTCTCTCACTCCCTCCCTATTTCTCTCTCTCTCACTCCCTCCCTATTTCTCTCTCTCTCACTCCCTCCCTATTTCTCTCTCTCTCACTCCCTCCCTATTTCTCTCTCTCTCACTCCCTCCCTATTTCTCTCTCTCTCACTCCCTCCCTATTTCTCTCTCTCTCACTCCCTCCCTATTTCTCTCTCTCTCACTCCCTCCCTATTTCTCTCTCTCTCACTCCCTCCCTATTTCTCTCTCTCTCACTCCCTCCCTATTTCTCTCTCTCTCACTCCCTCCCTATTTCTCTCTCTCTCACTCCCTCCCTATTTCTCTCTCTCTCACTCCCTCCCTATTTCTCTCTCTCTCACTCCCTCCCTATTTCTCTCTCTCTCACTCCCTCCCTATTTCTCTCTCTCTCACTCCCTCCCTATTTCTCTCTCTCTCACTCCCTCCCTATTTCTCTCTCTCTCACTCCCTCCCTATTTCTCTCTCTCTCACTCCCTCCCTATTTCTCTCTCTCTCACTCCCTCCCTATTTCTCTCTCTCTCACTCCCTCCCTATTTCTCTCTCTCTCACTCCCTCCCTATTTCTCTCTCTCTCACTCCCTCCCTATTTCTCTCTCTCTCACTCCCTCCCTATTTCTCTCTCTCTCACTCCCTCCCTATTTCTCTCTCTCTCACTCCCTCCCTATTTCTCTCTCTCTCACTCCCTCCCTATTTCTCTCTCTCTCACTCCCTCCCTATTTCTCTCTCTCTCACTCCCTCCCTATTTCTCTCTCTCTCACTCCCTCCCTATTTCTCTCTCTCTCACTCCCTCCCTATTTCTCTCTCTCTCACTCCCTCCCTATTTCTCTCTCTCTCACTCCCTCCCTATTTCTCTCTCTCTCACTCCCTCCCTATTTCTCTCTCTCTCACTCCCTCCCTATTTCTCTCTCTCTCACTCCCTCCCTATTTCTCTCTCTCTCACTCCCTCCCTATTTCTCTCTCTCTCACTCCCTCCCTATTTCTCTCTCTCTCACTCCCTCCCTATTTCTCTCTCTCTCACTCCCTCCCTATTTCTCTCTCTCTCACTCCCTCCCTATTTCTCTCTCTCTCACTCCCTCCCTATTTCTCTCTCTCTCACTCCCTCCCTATTTCTCTCTCTCTCACTCCCTCCCTATTTCTCTCTCTCTCACTCCCTCCCTATTTCTCTCTCTCTCACTCCCTCCCTATTTCTCTCTCTCTCACTCCCTCCCTATTTCTCTCTCTCTCACTCCCTCCCTATTTCTCTCTCTCTCACTCCCTCCCTATTTCTCTCTCTCTCACTCCCTCCCTATTTCTCTCTCTCTCACTCCCTCCCTATTTCTCTCTCTCTCACTCCCTCCCTATTTCTCTCTCTCTCACTCCCTCCCTATTTCTCTCTCTCTCACTCCCTCCCTATTTCTCTCTCTCTCACTCCCTCCCTATTTCTCTCTCTCTCACTCCCTCCCTATTTCTCTCTCTCTCACTCCCTCCCTATTTCTCTCTCTCTCACTCCCTCCCTATTTCTCTCTCTCTCACTCCCTCCCTATTTCTCTCTCTCTCACTCCCTCCCTATTTCTCTCTCTCTCACTCCCTCCCTATTTCTCTCTCTCTCACTCCCTCCCTATTTCTCTCTCTCTCACTCCCTCCCTATTTCTCTCTCTCTCACTCCCTCCCTATTTCTCTCTCTCTCACTCCCTCCCTATTTCTCTCTCTCTCACTCCCTCCCTATTTCTCTCTCTCTCACTCCCTCCCTATTTCTCTCTCTCTCACTCCCTCCCTATTTCTCTCTCTCTCACTCCCTCCCTATTTCTCTCTCTCTCACTCCCTCCCTATTTCTCTCTCTCTCACTCCCTCCCTATTTCTCTCTCTCTCTTTTTATCTAAGATAAAACTGAACAGGTAAACACCGTAAATGAAGAAACTAGGTTCACAAACTTGGTCTTGGTGCAGTTATTTCTGCATCTAGGTAAGCTAAGACTAATTTTGCAACAGATATCTGCAAAGCCAATGAATGCACTTATAATGCACTTCAGGTCGACTGCATTATGCAGGCTACTGCACATTTCATGGTATTCTACTTTACAATGTCTTGGCGCTTGATAAATAATAGGGCCTATCAATCTTCTTTTTCTTCGCCTTTTCCCGTGTTCATACGAGGTCGGCCTTTTTCGTCAACCTCTCAATCAGCCCTAACTTAGGGTGATTGCTTTGCGCTGACATCCTAGCAAAACAATTAAAAAACATAATAATAGAGCCTAATATTAATATTTTAAATAAATAACAATAAAGTTTGGAGGGTAGCGCGTCTACCTCGTAAGCGCTAGGTCGCGAGTTCGATTCTCGCCGGGGGCAAATTGCGTCCTAATCAGAAAAGATTTGTTATCCGAACGGCTGGCTTTCAGCTGTCTTTTTTCTCTCTCCGTTTTCGGGACTATGAGACCTCAGCAGTTACAGTTCTCTCGGGCGGGAAACGAACCCGCAACCTAGCGCTCAACTTCCTTCAAAAAGTGACCGTTACCGAGTGTTCAATATTAATTAAGAACTTATTTAGTCCTAATATATAGGTAAATATGTATCTAGGTATGACTCTTCCTTGAGGCCTGGATCTATATTAGGTTCATGGTGAAATTCTGAACTATGTGTGTCGATTTGTTCCCCTCTGAGCATAATCGCTCCAAGCAGACTTCGAAATTGCAATTGTGAATGTTTAGGGATAATGATATAATATTATACGTATACCTAATAACCATCATTGATACGAATAGCTTACCAATTTGACAATAATCCGGACGTAGGTAGGTAATGCAGGAATTGATGGACGAAATCCAAGAGGAAGAAAGAACGGAGACAAAATCCACGGAGTTCAATCCCAAAACAGAATCCGGAAAATCGCGAGTTTTCCCGAATTTCAAAGTCCAAGAAAAGCGTGAAAAAGACGGGAGCCAAAAAGCCCCAAAGTAGATGAGGTGTAAGGTAACACAGACTTTAGGGAAATAGGGGAAGTGGAAGTACTACGAACAATACGACTGGAACACCGATTGCCGTCCTAACCTTTATTGGCCAAATTAAAAGCTAAGCGTCAGCAAGGACAAATAGAAAACAACATAATAGAAAGTAACAAACACAACCGACGAACCAACTTCGCCAACAGCAAACAAAAAACTGATGAACTTGACAACCAAGAACTAAATGAGAATACCTTGAAATATGATGCTGATACCGCTACATACGAGATGTGCAGAGAAAGTAAATCCGAAGCGGAGAAAGTTCACCACATCACCACATTCATCGTAGTAGAATTCGGTGAACTATCTGCAACAAGTGTAACACTGGTGGACCAGATGCGGTGACACAGAGGTCATCGAACTCCGAATGAAAGGCTGGGTGAGGCTAATCTATAGGGTGAGGCCGGTGAGGTTAATGTGAGGTGGGTAGCTTGTCGCCGAATGAAGGGTACAAACCTCCATCACTAAAACCCTTGGCAGTAGTTGGTAGTTATAAAGTGACGTTCAAAAACGATTGCTCATATGCTGAGAGCTGAGACATTACAGAAATACTACTAATACTAAGTAGATAATTTTGAAATTTAATGAAAAAAGTTCAATTTATCATTCTATCAATAATTAACCAATGGGGCACAACCAAATGACAATTTTTTTCGAGGTAGAGTCCTATTCCGATGTAAAAGTACCCAAAAAGTGCATTGGCGCACTCAAAAACGTCCAAAACGGTCCCTAAATGTCCTAAAATGTCGCTCAAAGGTCGCAAAAAAATAACGTTGAAGCAGCCATGGTTTACGACCTCGCATGAACTGACGTCATCACGAAAAAATGGCTGCCCGCGAAAATTTGTGCGTTTCAAAATTCGAAAATTTCAAACGAAGATTTCTCCTCTTAGGAAGCCTCAAATGAAATTTTAAGCATTTCTATTGAAATCAGTGTGTTTCGAACTTCCTTTATCAGCGAAGAAAAAAAAAAGTGGTTGAGCCCCATTCCTAATCAAAAACAATATCAACAATTCCATCATAATCTTACTAGGTCTTTATGTTATGACTCTTTATTTAAACTGACCTCTTCTTCTCCCACTAGGAAACATTGGCCAGTTTGGAACGACAAATATATGCCTTTGAAGGATCATATCTAGAGGACACCCAGCTATATGGAAATGTCATTAGAGGATGGGACAGATACCTCTCAAGTAATAAAACCAACAATACCAATATGGAAAGAAACCGTAAATTTAAAGAGGCAGAGCGATTGTTTTCCTTGTCTTCCATTACATCTTCTGCGGTGAGTCAAACTGAGTACATACCTATCAACTGTTTCTCCATGAAGTTTCCTTTTAAGCGAGCAAGCAGAAGGAACGGAACATAAATAACAAGTTTATAAGTTAACTAGCCGAAACCCGTCGCTTCGCTCCGGATTTCTGCTAGTAAAACC
>NW_007404503.1:0-731 GCF_000475195.1 Diaphorina citri | reverse complement strand
TTGTTTTGTTTCAGATGAATCTCTTGGAAAAGCCGAGGTGAAATTTGTCGGCTGATCTCTTCTGGTCGAACAAAGGTAAGTAGTATAGGATATATCATCTTTCCCTGACTCTCCCTCCCCTCCCTCCAGTCCTTCTCCCTCCCCTCCTTCCAGTCCTTCTCCCTCCCTTCTCAACCTTATATCCTTCCTATACACTTCCTTGCATTTATACTTTCCTGTGCTCTCTCTCTTCTTCTCCTTCTCCAATCACTTCACATCATCTTTCCTGACACTCCACTCCCCTCCTTTCTATTCCCTTTTCATTCTATCCTTCTATTCCATTACCTACATTCTTCTCCCTTCACTCCTTCAGCACTCCCCCCGCACTTCAGTTCTATCTTTTTCACCGACACTTCTCTTACACTCCCTTGCATTTTTATACTTTTCTCTACTCCCCCTCTTCTTTTCTCCTTCTCCAATCACTTCACATCATCTTCCCCTGACACTCCCCTTCACTCCTTCAACACTCCTCCTCTCCTTCCAGTCCCATCTTTTTCACAGACACTTCACTGTATTCTCCCTCTTCTTCTTCTTCACTCCTTCAGCACTCCCCCCCGCACTTCAGTCCTATCTTTTTCACTGACACTTCACTGTTCTCTTCTCTCCGTTCACTTCTCCACTACTCCCACTCACTGCCAACATTTGCAGACCTCTTGATGATGGCCTTTGTTATTAAATTTTGAATATAGGGA
>NW_007404502.1:0-731 GCF_000475195.1 Diaphorina citri | reverse complement strand
AAGTTACGTTATCCCTAGCTATATTTGTATCAGCACCCGAAATTGAATTTTGAGACACCAATGTTTCAGTATTGCTATTATCACTAAAGGTTGAATCGTAAGTTGTAGTTGTAGATGAATCATTCAAAGTTGATTCACTACTAGAGCTATCATGAGAACTGGAAAAAATTGAGTAATTGTGTGAATCAAGGGAAGAATGATTTGGAAGTAAAGGATTAGACGTAGAAGAATCTTCTACATTAATTTCAGTTCTTGAATCAGGATTATTAGGAATTTCTGGTCTAATATTGGTTTGTGGAATGACAAAATATCCTGATTTATCTACAAAATTGTTACTATTTTTTGTAGAAGTAGGGATAGTAGGTTCGTCTGGAGATAAGGAAAAATTATTGAAAAGTTTCATTTGATTTACATGTCTTTTTACTTTACCACCGTTTTCTATTTGAACTAAATATGTAACTGGTCCAAGAGATTTAAGAACTATAGCTCTTACCCAACAAGGTTTATTATCTTGAAAATATTTAACTAATACTTGGTCCTTAACCGAAAATGTCACATTTCTACCCCCTCTATAATACTTTACATGTCTTTCCTGATTCTTTCTTACAAAGTTGGACACGGAGGGAATTTTATTCTGCGTACACGTTGGAATTGGTAATAATTTATCAAACGTCGTTTTCAGTTTTCTTCCTAAATGAAGTTCCGCTGGAGAAACACCTAATGTCGTATGT
>NW_007404501.1:0-731 GCF_000475195.1 Diaphorina citri | reverse complement strand
GGTGTCCTGTTGATGATACTGAAAAATAGAAAGCAAAAATAATGACGTCAGTAAAACCTCGTTATGAACCTGAACTTTCTGCTTACGATACTTTCTAAAGGACAAGATTATTTCGATATCGCGGTCATAAATAAATACGTAGGTCATAAATATCATAAATATGTAAGTCAGTATGTACACTATCATTTCTAGAATTTTTCCTCCATCAAGAATATTTCCATCAAAAATAGAGACAACAGACGACTAGAAAACCAAAGATGGTAGGTATCTTGAAGACAAACAATATGAGTTTTAAGCTGGTACCAAAAAATGTTTAGAATTATTTTTAAGACACCAGAAAAGGTTGTCAGATTAAAGGAATCTTTATGCAAACTGTTCCAAATTTTTTGCATCAAGTGTAGTGTGCATCTAGTTTTGCTCAATTTTACTGATCATCCCCAGCAAATTCAATAAATTCTCCACGATTGTTGTCAGTCCAATGTTCTCATTCCTAGAACTTGTGAACTCTTACCGCAAGTCTAGTTACCCGTAGAACCAATACTAATCTATACGAGGAAAATCAAACGAGATCAGAGCATACCCAGTATACATAATATACATATGTACATACATAGGGTAAGTGTATTACCATTTATTCGCCCACTTAAAAAACATACCATTTATTGGCCCACCTGCCCACATTTATTTTTCTAATTTTTGTTTTTATGAGTACAATTTTTGAATAGCACTGG
>NW_007404500.1:0-731 GCF_000475195.1 Diaphorina citri | reverse complement strand
ACCGGCAGTGACTAAAACCCATCACCGTGGAACTGCCAAGTAATCAGGTTTGCTGGGAGGTGCGCGAACGTCAAGAGCGATGTTCGCCCTGAAGGTATTCATCAAGAAACGCCCTGTGGGTACTTATCGACAAACGGCCTGTACTTCTCGACAAATTACCTGCACCCGAGGGTACTTCTCAACAATTGGCCTGTACCCGAGAGTACTTATCCGGATGGTGTCAATCACCGTAGACCTAGGAGATGATGGAGTGGCCGACATGACAGGATGGCTGCTGAATAGAAGACGGATGGAATTCTGCAGAGAGCTAGGCAGCTCTAGAGGTATTTTTAGTTTTAGGGTAAACCATTAAGTACTTTACATCATCCCAGAAGGAATAGAATATACCTTGTTTATGTTGCTGGGATTGGACGAAAAAGTCCCTTTACCCCCATAGTTGAACCAAGATGTTTGGACATAATGATTGAATACTACACAAGGAATGTGTGATGCAAATCTAGGGTGATGTAAAAGTAGTGGTTTACCAAGATTAGTTTTAATTTTTAATTGAAGCTGCTGAAGTCTGGTCACTTTTAACTATTTAATTTGGCCGAGACTGGTCAATCCCTCTCTACCTTGTGTAGAAGTGAACTGGCTTTAGTAGTCATTAGTATTTTTTGGTAAGCGAAGTGCTTATTTTGTTGTCTGTTTTATTAATGTTCTTGAGGTTGTTTGAAGGTACAAAGCTTGGT
>NW_007404499.1:0-731 GCF_000475195.1 Diaphorina citri | reverse complement strand
GGCCCTGGGAGAGATGGTGAAAGGTTCGGACAGAGTTTGAGGAGAAAGGAGGGAGGGATTCAGGGGTTAGAGGAGAAGGGAGGAAAATATGGTGGGACGGGGACGCTTAGGGAGGGAAAGAGATTGAGAAGAAGGGAAGGAGAAAATGTGGGAAAGAATGTTGGGACATAGGTACAAGGGTTTTAGGAGAAGGGAGAGAGAGAGATGGTTTTAGAAGGAGAGTTAGGTTGGGATATTCTAGGGCAGTGGTTTTCAACCTTTTTTCGCTCGCGCACCCCCGGATTTAATCTCACGTACCCGCGCTACCACCATAATGAGTACCGAGTTACCATCGCTAGGTTGATATGTACCCTTATCTAAACACACTCAGTACCTATTGAAAAAATTCAGTACTTCAGTACCTTGAAGTCAAAATTTAGTACTTTTCAGTTTCCTGGACTGTACTGCACTGATGAGCCGTCAAAATTTACCTCTCACGTACCTCCGGTTGAAAATCGCTGTTCTAAGGAGGGGGGGATATTCAGCAGAAGGGAATTCGAGATTTCGAGTTGAGTGTATTCAATGCATTCATCGGAAAGCATAGTGTGGAATGGAATGGAGACCGCCGAAACAAAATTTCATCACTGATTGGAAAAGTGTTTCATGCTAGAAATTGTTTCACCCCCGTTTTTATTTCGTGGCAATGAAACAACTGCTACATTACACGCATGTGGTCTGTGTAATATTTTACC
>NW_007404498.1:0-732 GCF_000475195.1 Diaphorina citri | reverse complement strand
TATGTAGTAATGTGCATGGTGATGGAAATTAGTACCCTACACGCCTTACACTTGACTTTAGACCACGCTACGCCACTGTTGCGTTCAAAGATAGACAATGTTCCGAGCAACCTTAAGTATAACTTGCGGCACCTATTTTCCAACTGGTGAACTGTCAAGACAATTATTAATTCAACCTCTTAAGGACATTATACTATTTGTCAATATCATTAATGAACTACCTAGCCGATGGAAATTCCTAAAATAATAAACTCCCATTTACCTATTTGG
This sequence comes from Diaphorina citri, assembly GCF_000475195.1. Lineage (NCBI taxonomy): Eukaryota > Metazoa > Arthropoda > Insecta > Hemiptera > Psyllidae > Diaphorina > Diaphorina citri. Next base: position 462 of record NW_007404498.1, on the reverse strand, counting down.
GTACTGTACAGCTCTAGGGGGTAACCTACGCTACGTTAGCAGAAATTTCATGTTTTCCGTAGTGAAGCTGGGGGCAAACAGATCTAAGGTAGAGTTGCCCCCAGTTATAATGATATTATCTTGGAAGGTAAAGTACCTAAAATGCGCAAGTTGTATAAAAATTTAATTTAAAATTAGTTAAATTCGTTCCGTTTCCCAAAGGGATGTTATCATTGGTTGAGGTGGTTTATCATCATTTATTTTAGGGGTTCTATCTAGAGGCCACTTTCTAAATGACATGAAATTATTCCTGATATCTTGATTCATAACTTCAGGTGATCCTTCCATAAACACACTGCAATGCTTCATGGATACTGACTATTGGTGATGTTAACAATGTGAAATATACCTGAAATGGGAAAATCATAACACTTATCAATGGAATAGAAAATGTGATAAGTATGTAAGTTGATATGAAAGAAC
>NW_007404497.1:0-732 GCF_000475195.1 Diaphorina citri | reverse complement strand
ATAATAATAATAATAATAATAATAATAATAATAATAATAATAATAAAAACACAATCATAAACTTAGAAAAACGCCAGAAATGTTGTCAAGAAATGTCATTTCAACAATAGGAATAGTCAGAAGAGTGCTGGCAGAAGAAGAAGAAGAATGAGAATTCCAAATGATCAAGACGACCAATCTGAACAACTGTGAACTTAATTGTAGAGTATGTTGCTATCCAAAGCCCAAATTGTGCATTTCCTACTTACCTTTATTGTACCTATTGATTATAAAGGGGATATATTCATAATAATGAATTAATGAAATTAAAGAAAATGAAATTAAAAATAAAAGAATATTCTATCTATCAAGAAAATTTAAGAAGAAAAATAATTAAGAAGAATTCCCTAAAAGTACTCTAGTACCTTCTTAAAGGGATTTATTCCAAAAGAACATTTTATTGTTAATGTGGTATAAAATAAACTTCAATATTATTATTGTTAATGATAATGATATAATAATAATAATAATACACTCACCCCATATTGTACTATGAGGAAGGTTTCCACCCTATGATCAGCCAAGTAGGGGTCTCTGGAGCCTCCATTACCGGGTTCGACTTGGAACTTGTCCCCCAACTGATTGAGAGTGGCCTGAGTGATGTGAACCCTCCTGAGAACAGAGAGAAACAATCAGTGAAGTTTATTATTGACAGTCCGTCAAAGTTTGGAAAGCTTAATATAATAATAATAA
>NW_007404496.1:0-732 GCF_000475195.1 Diaphorina citri | reverse complement strand
GTGAAATATTCTGCCTATGGTACTTGAAATATTCTGCCTCAGTTACGTGAAATATTTTGCCTCTGTTACGTGAAATATTCTGCCTCGGTTAAGTGAAATATTCTGCGTATGTTACTTGAATAATTCTGCCTCTGTTACGTGAAATATTCTGCCTCAGTTACGTGAAATATTCTGCCTCGCGTACGTGAAATATTCTGCCCCAGTTACGTGAAATATTCCGTTTCAATTGCGTGAAATATTCTGCCTCAGATAATTGAAATATTATGCATCAGTTACGTGAAATATTCTGTCTCAGTTACTTGAAATATTCTACCTCATTTACGTGAAATATTCTGTCTCAGTAACGTGAAATATTCTACCTCAGTTACGTGGAAAATTCTACCTCAACTCTTCTGTTACGTGAATGTTTCTACCACTTACATATTGCCAGTACGTCAAACATCCTTGCCAGCAGTTCTGTGAAATATTCCAACTTTCTAACCAAATAACACACATTCTACCCTAATTTTCCTCTGAAACAATTCGCCGCAGGCGAATTTTTTGAAGATTTTGGTCTACAATAGTAAGAGAAGCAGACTTATCAAAGGTGTAATCTTCAGGGTCGCAGGCGAAACTTTTCAGTAAGTATGTAAGCTGTAGCTTGTCATGTGTCAATTTTTTATGTAATTAAATACGTGTAAAAGACGAGTATAGTTATTCCTCCCAATACATCTATAGAACACAAAATAACAG
>NW_007404495.1:0-732 GCF_000475195.1 Diaphorina citri | reverse complement strand
CCATACTTCGGCTGGGATTGAACCCACGCCCTCCTGTTTACCAGGCGAGCGTCTTGACCACTACACCACCGAGGCAGGAAATAGTCCCTTTTTGTACATCAAACGTCAAATGTCCTTGATTAATTATGTGTTCCATTGTTCAATAATGTTTGAATGTTTTTCCTATTTCCTTGCTTCCTGTGAAATACTGTGAATTGACGTTTCATTTTGTGAATTATCTATGTATAGAGGAAAAAAAATCGATAATTGAAAGCAATGATTTCAATTGTAACGGAGATTCCCAACGATTGTAACGTAACCATGTAGTAGGTATTGTAACGTAATTACAGTTATGTAGAAAAATAGCAGTAAGGTAGGTATATCAGTAAGGAAAGAAAATATAAGTAAGGAAAGTAATGCCAATGATGAAAGAAGAGACAAATAGAACACGTCAATTACTCAAAATACAAACAGACATCATCAGAGGCAATAACATCAAGCAAAACTACATTATTGTGGTCAAATTCTCTAACAATGTTGATGATAAAATTGCATACCTCGACTGGGATTGAACCCACACCCTCCTGATTACCAAGTGTGCTACTTGACATATCCTGTCTTTCTTCACTTTTGGGGCTGGACGATAATATCTTGACAATTTCAGTTCCCTCCATCAAAATATTGAGAAAAACTTCACAGTTTAATGTGCTTTACAATCTAGGGATTAGTACAAAAGTACAAAAAACATCAATT
>NW_007404494.1:0-732 GCF_000475195.1 Diaphorina citri | reverse complement strand
GAGGGAGGGGGTGACTTTCGTTCAGATCCTGGATCCGTGCTTATACTGGGAGTGTCATCTGGAAACAAAACAAAAGTTAGGATTAATGAAATTTAGGAAAATTTGATTTTCGTTAATTTTCGATATAGAGGAAGACTAAAAATCGATATAGAGGACTATTGTCTCATTCGGGAAGTTCTTGAAAAAGAAAAAGAAAAGAAGTTTGATAGAGGGAACTATAAACAAGACAGGTCTTATCGTCCCAAAATCGAATAGAGAGGACAAGTAAATCTAATTAAGTGGCAATAAAAGTTTTAAGGTCTTCAGGTTTCAAGGTTTTTTTTTAAGGTTTTTAAGGGCAGTAAATTTCTTTAATTTACTTACCTTCCTGGCCTGACTTATCTTGGGATCTGAAAGCCGTCTGTATCCAGAACTCCACAGTCTGTCGACTCCCCAGATCTTCCCCTAAGGATTTGGATGAACTAAAACTGTCTGTCGACTCCCCAGATCTCCCCCTAGGGATTTGGATGGACTTAGAATATCTTCAGATAGAATAGAATCTTCATCCTAGCCTTACCAGTATAAATGAGGCCTATTCTATTCTCTTTTACTTACCATCCTGGCCCGACACATCTTGAGATCCGAAAGCCGTCTGTATCCAGGACTCAACTGTCAGTCGACTCCCCAGATCTCCCCCTAGGGATTTGGATGGACTTAGAATATCTTCAGATAGAATAGAATCTTCATCCTAGC
>NW_007404493.1:0-732 GCF_000475195.1 Diaphorina citri | reverse complement strand
TCTAAAGAGAGGAGGAGATTCCCACATCCAAATTCCTCAGGGTCCATGATGGTTTCTGATGCGCAAGTAGTGTCTACCGATATTAGGCAAGTACACATTAGGTACCCTAATTACCTATATCTATACTTATTAAGTTATTACTTTCTATTATCTTATTAACGTTGATGGTTCTTACCTTTGACAGATCCGAAGTTGAGTCTTGGTTCGTATCCCGAAAGTTGCACTAATATCCCGATGAGGATCAGCGCTAATGTCATAATTATGAAAATGCATTATTGAAATGCATTCGTGCTATGCATTTTTCAAAGTCATTAGTTTATAATGCATTTTTGACGTTGAAATTAATTATTTTTGTTATAATGATAAAAAATTTATCTACTGTTGACATGAATTAAAACAAAAGACGTTAGGTATTTGTTTAATTTAGTAGAGAAGGAGATTCGAGGCGTAAAGGTGTGTCCACACATAGTCGACCGGCCGTGGATCGATGTCGACTGAATCGTCCACACTGCCTCGACAACACAGATTCACCTCGTCCGTCGATCCACGCGACGGCCGGTCAACCATGTTTGAACACACCTTGAGATATTTGGTGACGATAGTTTTACCCTCCATTCGTAGACAAGGTAGGTTACTCAAGCCTGAGTAGGGCCGAAACCAGTTTTTTTTTTTTGATTTTTGGCTTTATGGTTTTCTGGACAAAATTTGCACCACCATTTTCGTGTTCCTGGT
>NW_007404492.1:0-732 GCF_000475195.1 Diaphorina citri | reverse complement strand
CTTGATGGAAAAAAGGACCTTTCAAAACTACTGGGACTGGAAATCTGACCCCCAGATTAAGTGTCCAACGTTCTACAGACCTCGTTCCCTCAGCGTTCTACCAACAACAATACCAAAATCACACTGTTAAAATAATAGGACATCGTGTTCTACATAATAAGCTGACAGTCTGATGAATAAAGCACTTATACTTTATGTATATACCTCTTAAATAATGGAGCTTGTATTAGAATCTTGGGCCCTATATCATAAAAACTACAAGTCCTGTATTACAGGAAAATTGCCAGTATTAACTCAATCAAAATTCTCAACTATTGTTGAGGCCTCTGCCATCCTGTATAAAAATTGCAGTCTCAAGTACTCGTGATGTGTAGCTATTCTTCCCAATGAATCTTTTGTAAGCTTGATGCGAGGGAGCAATATTTTCCTTCCACTTTTTCTCAGGGAAAACTAACATTACTTTAAAGTATGTCATCATTCATTTTTGTTTTCTTACAATATGGGCACAGGGCACACTGGGAAAGAAAATGCGATCTTACGATGCGCTGATGTCTTCTCAGAAATACTTAGAATCCAGATTCGAGAAGTTGTAATTGTAAGTTGTTTGTACAATACAAATTAATGCAGTTACTGGAAAAATGGAAAGAATGCACCTGGTAATTCTGTATAGTATACGTAGGTTAGACATCATACAACTTGCTGCTTTTGGCTTTCCAGAGGCTGGTTTGGGCA
>NW_007404491.1:0-732 GCF_000475195.1 Diaphorina citri | reverse complement strand
GTCAGTTCACGTTTCATGTTTAGAAGATCTGAGATAGTGAAATATTAGTTCAAGCTGCTGTATCCGAGGAATCCCTTTACTTCTATGGAGATATTTGTCTTCATGGTAAGCATAGTGATCTTGAATCCATTGAAGTGAATACCAAACCTTTTCCACATGGAATTACGAGTAGCACTTCGAGAAATTCGAGCATCTTAACATTCCTTTAGAGATTTTATGTCTGTCAACTATTAGATGGTCGTCAATGAACTTTGGTCAGGCAATTTCTGTCTACTGCTTTTCTTCATTCCCGAGCATCTTAACATTCCTTTAGAGATTTTATGTCTGTCAACTATTAGATGGTCGTCAATGAACTTTGGTCAGGCAATTTCTGTCTACAGCTTTCTTCATTCTTTCACCAACTTCTAACCTATTTTTTATTCAACCACCAAATCCCACCACCTAATTTTGCTAGCGCCTCAAGCTCTATTCCAAATAACCCACCTTTTCACCTTCAGGATCTCATCCTAAAATGGATTTCGACTATCGTTCGTCCTTTCTGTTTTCAGTAGGTAGGTACGCCCTGTTTATCTTCAAATCTTCATTTCAACCGCATCAAACGATCAATGACATTTTGAACCCCTATGCTTTCTATCCCCCATTTCTGTAATTCGTTTCCTATTGTATCTTTTCTTGTTCCTAACATCTCTCCTTGCGCATCCTTCACTGCATCAAATGCTCATCTCATTCTCC
>NW_007404490.1:0-732 GCF_000475195.1 Diaphorina citri | reverse complement strand
GAACAATTTTTCTACGTAGCCGGTTTGTTGTATTTCAAAAAAGTTCAATAATTTTCTGGCATTTTTGACGAATTTTCCCCGGAAAAGCTCCCAAAGGACAGTTTTCCGCTAGTAAAATCCGTATCTGTTACCTAACTACATGGCTGACTTATTGCACTGATCATATCGTCGTTTCTATCCCCAGGTAAGAAAGGAAAACTTTACTAACAACTTACGGTGTTAGGTGAGGGGCTCGCAAGAAGTGGGTGTTTGAGTACAGGCTACCGGAAATTTGGGGTGACAGGTCAGTAAAAGGAAACCCTCAAACTGTAAAATATGCGGTCAGTAATGTGTAAATTGTGTGGGTTCGACTCCCACTAACAGTACCCGTCTCAAAATTCTAATGTGCTTCCTCTTACGGCTTTAAGTATACTGCCCGTGAAAAGGGTTTCAATCCTATTCAAGCAGTATAAAGAAAGTATATTCTATTCTATCATACTTATACTCATTTTCTTTGCAGTTTGAGTTCAGACCCAAGTATTAAAAGGAAGTCAAGATGGTGGCTGTTGTATCCGACAGTAAACCTGTGGCAGTGCCCAAATTCATGTCCAAAGACAAACAGGAAACTTTGCTGAAAATCACAGTCCTGTCTATCGCTTGTATTCTGTGTAAGTTATAGTTTATTCCTGGTATTCTGTACTTAATTATCAATTCAATAATAAAAAAAAAGAGTGAATTGTATTGTAACAACTG
>NW_007404489.1:0-732 GCF_000475195.1 Diaphorina citri | reverse complement strand
CCCGGGCGGGAATCGAACCCGCGGCCTAGCGCTTACAAGGCAGACGCACTACCAACTAAGCTAACTAGGCTGGCGAACGCAAGATTTGATTGTTTTATAAAACATGGTTCTCCGTGGAATAAGATGGACTTCTTAGATGATTTGAGAAGTAAACATTCTGAAATTTTGTATGGAGCAATAATCAGACAAATAACTTCCTCGACTTTGATGGTACATTCGTTTCCTTTTGACAAAATTTTCGATGACAAATTCGAGGAAATCAGGCTGTATCTTGTTGGCGCAGCGTTCAATTTCACCTTTCAATGCTTCAGTGGGTGTGGGTTTGTTGGTGTAAACATGTGACTTTAGATTACTCTCACAGAAAGTAGTCTAGCAGGGTAAAATTACATGATCATCGAGGCCATTTCTTGTCACCAAAACAGAAAACGACACGTTTACGACTAGGAAAATGCTCGCGCAAAAGTGATAATTTGTCGATTTTACTATGCTAATGCGTTGTTGAACCGTTTTAGACTCCATGATGACTAATTTTGATATGTTTACAATCAATCTGTCAGAGATTGGGCAAGATAATACAACGCATAAAAAAAGTTATGACCCTTTCAAATCTTGCGTTCTTATTGGGACAACCTTTATAAAGGGAGAGATAGAGATAGAGAGAGAGAGAGAGAGAGAGAGAGAGAGAGAGAGAGAGAGAGAGAGAGAGAGAGAGAGAAAAGAGAGAAAAAAGAG
>NW_007404487.1:0-732 GCF_000475195.1 Diaphorina citri | reverse complement strand
TCGAACCACCGACCTCCAGATTCAGAGTCCACCGTGTTAATCACTGCACCACTGTGGTTGGTTGCCAGATTGTGGTCCTGGCAATTCATCCAATCAGGTTAACCTGATGGCTTTGGTCGCCCGTCCAAAAAAGCACCCATGCTCAACGTTGCTTTACTCGACTGTTCTCACTGATTTAAACGGGAAATGGTGCGTTCAAAATTTCACAGTTTTTGTTGATTTTGTTCTTGTTGCGCCGGTCTAGTTAGCTTGGTTGGTGGCAATGACAGGCAAGTGACAGTCTCAAAACTAAATTTGCGCCAGCCTGGTTAGCTTGGTTGGTGGCGCGTCTGCCTTGTAAGCGCTAGGCCGCGGGTTCGATTCCCGCCCGGGGCGGATTTTATCCTGATGGGATAATGTTCGTTCTTGGAACGGCTGGCTTTCCTCCTATCCTGTCTTCCTTCTTTCTTCGATTTCGGGACGATAAGACCCTGGCAGTTACAGTTCCCTCTGTCAAACCTCTTAAAAAAATGTTCTTGTTGCTGTTTTTGTCTTTTCGTTTCTTTTCTTTTTGCATTAGTTCTATTTGAAATGTATGTATGTAAATATCTAGACATGTACCTACCTACTTAAGAAATTACGTGTCCTCGCTAGGCATGATGTCACAAAATGTATGTAGGTATATTTCCCCCCCCCCTCTCTTATCATGTTAATCATATCATTAGTATCATTTTTTTTTTTTTTTTTTTTTTT
>NW_007404486.1:0-732 GCF_000475195.1 Diaphorina citri | reverse complement strand
GTTTTTTTTTCTGAATTCCCATTCTTTTTTTTTTCCAAAATGCTAAAGTTAAACAAATTGTCGCGTATATTTTTTCCGTAACAATGGCAAAAAGTTTTCCTTCTTTCTCTTTCTCTCGTGTCCTTGTCCTTCTCCCTCTCCCACTTTCTCCTTTTCTCACTCTCTCTCTCATTCCCCTTCGTCTGTTTTCAGCATTTTCCATCATTTAGCTCCTTTTTAATTTCATGTCTTGCTTCACTGAGTCGGAGTATAGCAACCGGTGTATTTATACCGTTTCCATTCTGTTCACCAAACGAAGTGAGCTTCAAGTTTTCGACTTGACGATTATTCGTAGGACGGGCAAAGCAAGGGTTCATCAGGTATTTCCTCTAAGCAGACCGAATAGGCGGGATCTCTATCTCTCCCTCTCATAAGCTCACCTATTTCTATCTCTCTCCATCTCATTTTAATTTGTATTCATTCGCTCAGTTCACCTGGGAGCCTGGGACCTATATAAAATACATAACTAGTTTTAACCGTGGGTAATCTCTCTGTCTCTCTCCCAATACCTATTATTTATCCATCTACCTCTCTCTCTCCCTCTCCCGCTTTTTTTCTAATCTACCTCTCTCTCTCTCTCCCGCCTTTAGCTTTTCCTATAGTGCAATGATTGAAGGAAACAAGTTCTAAGTTTGAACTTAACGATTTTGGATGTACCTGCTTTCTATTTTATGACCCTCTCCCACTTTCTCC
>NW_007404485.1:0-732 GCF_000475195.1 Diaphorina citri | reverse complement strand
CTAACGAGTGTCCCTATATTGTGCAGTTCTATGGTGCTCTCTTCAAAGAGGTGAGTGGGGGTTCGATCCCAGGGGTCGTCGGAATTAAAGGGTTTTGTCTATAAGTCTTTGTCTAGGTAGCTAGGGGACGTTAAACAGAGAGTAGACTAGTGACTGGCTGTGTGACTATAAACAAGGAACAGCTAACCCTAACCAGCCTTGCTAGCTTACCCCAGGGGTCGTCGGAATTAAAGGGTTTTGTCTATAAGTCTTTGTCTAGGTAGCTAGGGGACGTTAAACAGAGAGTAGACTAGTGACTCGCTATGCGACTATAAACAAGGAACAGCTAACCCTAACCAGCCTTGCTAGCTTATAGTTTCGAAGGGCTCTCTCTGCTTGAAAAGAACAAGCACAAGTCCTCACAATGGTTGACTGCGGTTCAGGACGAGCCTATTAAACATGGCTAGAGACCATCAATCTGGTGTATGGCTGATAGAAGAGATATTTTCTCTATTTTGTCATCACCTTTCGGTTGTAGCTAAAGCCGCTACAACAACAACAACAACAACAACAACAACAACAACAACATCTATATTTTTCTCACTCCCCTGCTGTCTTCCGATACTCAATCAGCACGGGTTCCGGTGCTGTTTGAACTCAATCTGTTGCCTCAGCGAAGTCAAATATTTCTCCCGTTCCATGGTCTTCCGCATTTTCTCCCTCTCCTCTTCCTCCTTGATCTCGGCGCGTATT
>NW_007404484.1:0-732 GCF_000475195.1 Diaphorina citri | reverse complement strand
TCTTCCAACAGATATCAAAACATGACCTTTCTTCCAACAGATATCAAAACATGACCTTTCTTCCAACAGATATCAAAAACATGACCTTTCTTCCAACAGATATCAAAAGCATGACCTTTCTTCCAACAGATATCAAAAACATGACCTTTCTTCCAACAGATATCAAAACATGACCTTTCTTCCAAGAGATATCAAAAACATGACCTTTCTTCCAAGAGATATCAAAAACATGACCTTTCTTCCAACAGATATCAAAAACATGACCTTTCTTCCAACAGATATCAAAAACATGACCTTTCTTCCAAGAGATATCAAAAGCATGACCTTTCTTCCAACAGATATCAAAAACATGACCTTTCTTCCAACAGATATCAAAACATGACCTTTCTTCCAACAGATTCGAGTACACAATCGCAGCTGAGTTCAATGGACATACGCATTATGAAGACATCACTATATTCTATGACAAGAACAACTCTAGCCGCGCTACCAATGTTGCTTATAACGGAGGAAGCATAACGTCCTACTACAATGTTAATCCTAACTATAGACTGTACAAAGTGGCGAGAGGAACCTGGGTAAGTTGGGAGGAAAAGCTTATTCTTGAAAATTCTGTAAAATGCCTTCACGTCAAAAGTTCAATTTTTGTTTCACACCTGCAATTTACTATTAATAGAGTGGGCTCGAGTAATTCGGGTAATAAAGGAGTTTTAGACACCATAAAAGCACTTC
>NW_007404483.1:0-732 GCF_000475195.1 Diaphorina citri | reverse complement strand
TGCTGTATGCTTGGGGCAAACCATGAAATGGAATCTTTTTGGAATAAAACTCTACCCTCTCTGCTTAATTTACCAATGAAGAACAAAAACCTATTCTTACCATCTGGTAGAAAACAAACATCTCGTACATGACCATCGTGAGCTTGGTAAGTTTGAACACAAGACTGACTTGTCAAATTCCACACTTTTACTTCTCCGTCATAAGCACCACTGATGATTGTTGATAATTTGGTTGGGTGCTTGGCCAAACAAGAGATGCCATCCTTGTGTCCATCCAAATTTGCTGAAATGTTAGAAATGATATTGTTAAATTACATGCATTTTATTTAGAGGCAATAATGTCAAGATTAAACATTTTTCATGATTTTGTTTACAATATACATACTATTGTGTTGTGGACTTGTGAGATATAGTTTTCATCAATGACCTCTCATGAGACAAGGGCTAATACATGAAGACTTACCTACAAAGGGTTTGGCAAACACCCTCTCCAACTTGGTTGCGTTCAAAGCTCGAACATATTCCCTAGGTCCTTCAAAAGGATGTAAACTGGGATCTATGTTCCTCGGTATTCTGTGGATAGAAGTCTTGGTTTCTCTCAAGTACTCGTCTGGATTTCTGGACAGCACTTTGACCTTCATTGTGAATTGAGCCTATGGTAATTATGCATAAGACACGTCAATGGCAAATTTACTGAAAATTTCTATATAAGAGGAAAAACTTACTTTAAGA
>NW_007404482.1:0-732 GCF_000475195.1 Diaphorina citri | reverse complement strand
TTATGGTCTCATTATTTTTTCGATTTGGTCCAATATTTCGCTGTTTGCGATTTGCGCGGTGTTCGCGAAATCCGCGAAAACCGCGAATCGCAAAAATTCGAGTGAGTAGTCGATTGTACTTCAAATTTAACGTAGAAAACGAATATGCAATAAAAAATAGGGGTTCTGATTTAAAAATCCAAAGTTGGTACCCGATTCGCAGACTTCGCGAAATTTTTCGCGAATCGCAATATTGCCAAAATGTCCGCTTCAAAAATCAAAAAGTTACGGGTTTTTTTGTTTTTCGAAATTTCGAACAGGCTCCGAGAAAATCAATTAAAGTATAAATTCTGGGACACCCTGTATAGGTCGACCAGGTTTGGATAAGTCCTTCTATGGGGACAGACAGACAGACAGATAGACAGACCGACAGACGACACCGAAGCGAATACAATAGTCCGTCCACTATACCTTTTATTATTACTATTGTAATTTAATAAAGGAAGGACGGACGGACTAAAAATGAGCCATCAACGATCAAAATCGGTCCAGTGGTTCAGGCTGTAGAGCGGTCAACGTCAAAGAAGAAGCGGACGCAACTTCTCAACCGTAAGTCAGACAGTACTAAAAGTAGCACCATTCAATTCGGCGTGAAAAATCACATTGATTAGAATTTTTTTTTATCCGAATGACCAAATGTTTTCGATGTCTCTTACCGTTTTTACGAAATAAGGGTTAAGCAACAATGACTTT
>NW_007404481.1:0-732 GCF_000475195.1 Diaphorina citri | reverse complement strand
TACGACTGTTCTACTTTTCAGTTTGTTTGGAAACTTCAAAAGCTCCCCCATCCTTGTCCTGTCTCTTCGCTCTTCTTCCTGCTTCTCTTCATAGCTATCTTGTATTATTCTCCAGTCTATTACTAGAGATGGTATATTATTTATGGCAACTAGTCTTACTCAAATGCTTCATTGTTTTCTTTTAAAAAGATGAGCAGGATTCATTTTATTTTATTTTCTTATTTTTCTCTATTCAAAACGAAAACAAGAAATAACTTTATTTCTATATCATTTAACTTTTTTTTATTTTTAAAAGAAAAACTAAGTTACTTATTCCCAATTATTAAAAGAAGAAGAAGTTTATGTAGGTGTAGGTATTATTTATTATCCAGGTGCAGTGGTGCGGTAGGTTAAGCTCCAGCAACTTTAATTGGATCTAAGCAATTAAGAGTTTGATTTATTAGTTAAATTCCATTATCATTAGTATTAAGAATAATTTTACTAAAAAGGTCAAGAAGAGATTATGGAAAGTGTGGCGATAGACTACAGTCGACTGTGTAGTGACATGTTTAGAATATTCGAAAGAAGACCCACAAGGCAGAACACATTCGAGCCATTTGGTTGACAAGATCAAAAACCATTATACCGACCATCGGCCACTCCAGACAGACCCATTTCTGTCAGACCATCCGAACGAGCGTGGCGGAAAAAGCTTCCAACCACTGGTCTCAGGCGGTCTGAGAGACTAGAAGT
>NW_007404480.1:0-732 GCF_000475195.1 Diaphorina citri | reverse complement strand
AGCTTTTCCTTGTCAAAGTGCTGCTCCCTCTGCACAAGGTAAGTAGAACAGCCTACTAAAGTGTAAATTAACTCGGGACGGATTGACCTTGGATTGGAAATGCAAACTGACGCTCATTTTTTGCACTTGAGTGTAAAACTAGTGGTATATCAATATAACTATTACTATTACAATAAACTGCAATACTCACTCAGAAAAATGGTTCCTAAAGGGCCCTCAGAAGCCCCATCGGGCTCAAAATTTATGAAGCCAATTTCCTTTGCCTACTGAAAAGGTATGTTTGCGAAGTAGAAGTACTAGCATATCTTCGCTATAACTGTAGTAAGTAGGTAGTAATAGAAAGTAAAAATGTTACTGCTTTTGGTCTACACTTAGCCTCGTGATGATAATTGAGTAATAAGTTGCTGCTTGTTAGAGTCCCGTAAAGAATCCACACATACATACTACGTAGGTTTATCCTAGCCCTTTTGCCAATCTAGTTACCTTGGAGGGTCTGCCTTGTAAGCGCCAAGTCTCTTGTTTGATTCCCCCCAGGGCGGATTTTGTCCTAACCAGATAAGGTTCTCAGAAAGGCTGGCTTTCTCCTATACTGTCCTCCTTCTCTCTTCGCTTTCGGGACGAAAAAAAAGCATTACCCCTATATTATTCAAGCTTAGTTTTTCAATGCTGTCATTTTCTATTTGCCTTGCAGGTGAAATGTCTGTCCCTGTACCACGCCCAGCTAGCATACTG
>NW_007404479.1:0-732 GCF_000475195.1 Diaphorina citri | reverse complement strand
CGTGAACTTTGACGTCACGGCATACGCTCCCGTAAGTGATGACGTCACATCAAATGTCCCGAGCAAAGCTCTCTCGCAAGCAACGCATTAATGTGTTTGTGCGCTTACGTTTCGGCGCAGTTCTTTCTGCTCCTCCGCTAGCGCGCTTGCATAGTGGCGGTACCTAACGGACGAAAAAAACAACTGCGTAAAGTCTGACGTCACACATATTTAAAATCTTTCATTAGAACGGAAAATAAAAATTGAATTTTCGACCTTTTACAGTTATTTTTTCGGAGTTTTGACCTCAGACTTGGATTTTTCCCAACTTTTTACATAGGAATCGACCATTTATTTATAATTTTTACCCATTTGCAACTGCTCCATTGCTACTCGAATTACTGCTGAATTCCCCATAAAATCAATCCCTTTCAAGAAGAAAGGCTTAGCACCCCAATATCTATTATCTAAATAAAGGTAGGTTAGAAACTCGTACTTATGTGTAGATACCTGGATGAGATGTAAATATTTCCTTTTATACCTGGTAGCTTGATCGTTAAATCGGTTTCTGAATTTCAATTTCAGTCTTATAAGAAGAAATAAAAAAAGACATAAATAATATTGGTGAATACCTGTATTAGGTACCTAGGCACATATGCACAGGTTGGATTTTCCACCTTTTCAGACAAAAGAAGAATGGAAATCGGAGATCTTTAGCAGGCCATTTCTGGTACTTTTTGATTGTACTATTCG
>NW_007404478.1:0-732 GCF_000475195.1 Diaphorina citri | reverse complement strand
ACTGAGCCGGTTTTGGAGGACTGACAATGGCTTGTTGCTCATAAATAACGTGTTGCCTGGGCTTTGTGTACAGAAGCTCAAGTCAAGATTAAATTACCACTCTCCAAAGCCACAGTAGGTGGTCAGGAAAGCAAACTGGTTCCAAATATAAATAACGTGTTGCCTGGGCTTTGTGTACAGAAGCTAAAGTCAAGATTAAATTACCACTCTCCAAAGCCACAGTAGGTGGTCAGGAGAGCAAACTGGTTCCAAACTAAACTGATACTTTAGTTTCTAATGAAAAGAAGACGTGGAAGACCACTTTAACCACGAACGAGACGGGATGTGAAACCAAATCTGGATTTGTCAACGCTAGAAGCTGAAAATATTCAAACATTTTCTCTTCTCGTTCTCTCCAACTTTGGACTGAAAATTCCAAAGGAAATGTGGAATGCCTATGCACGTTATTATCTATACGCTTACGTTTGCATTCTTTGTTAAATTGCAGCACGGGGAATTCTGTGTCTAGTTTGTGCAGCGTGAGATTCACCCATATGGGCCATATGAGGTATATTTTCATCATTATTCATCTCAAATTCGAACGAAATAGATTCGAGATCAGACATCGCGATAAGTTCCATCAATCTGATCGAGGCAGCATGACTACTTGCGATCCATGAGGCGTATAAAGATCTTCAGATTCTTCAGCCATATGTTGCACTCAATCCAACTTCTCCAAGGGATCAGATACCA
>NW_007404477.1:0-732 GCF_000475195.1 Diaphorina citri | reverse complement strand
CTTCGCGTGTTCGCTACGCGGAGTTGCGTATACGGTCGCGCTGCGCGCTCCCGGAGCTTCGCGGGGTTGTGCATGGGGACGCGCTTTGCGCTCCCTTGTTTACGGTCGCGCTGCGCGCTCCCGGGGGCTTCGCGGGGTGTGCATGGGGTCGCGCTTTGCGGTCCCTTGTTAACGATCGCGCTGCGCGCTCCCGGGAGCGCGCAGAAGCGGCCGTGTTAAGGTTAGATAATTATTATATTAAATTTGTAAAACTAAAAGTCAAGAGTTTTTTATTTATTAAGTTAAAAAAAGCAACATGTACCTCACATAACAGAAAGAATTAAGTTAAGTATCTAATTAAATTAAAAAAAAACACTCATATTGGATTATACCAAAGACTTTAACCATCCACAAAGGAGTTATTAATGTTCCAAACAAGAGTTTTCAAAGACTCCTCCTTTTTGGATCACTAAAAACTCCCTTTGGATTATTAAAAACTAATTTTTGGATTATGAAAAAATCTTTCATTAGTGAAATGTCTCAAAAACCTAAACAAGATGAGTGTGATACCTATAACAGGAGAGAAGAGAAGAAAAGATTTGCACTCATTATCAGGAACTGTTATGTGGATTGGTATGCACAATTTGGTCAGTGACCTCTTAAATCATACACGCTTTTTTTTAGTTCGGTTAGTGACTTCTTGAACTATGCACAAAAACTGACACTGTCTCTAATAAAATTGGATAATTATTA
>NW_007404476.1:0-732 GCF_000475195.1 Diaphorina citri | reverse complement strand
TACCTATTTCTTTTTCGCCTTTATTTCGTCCACTTTTGCACTTTAATTCCAAAATTTACAAATAGGTACGTACCCAAACACTGAATTTTTTTGGGCTCCACAGAAAGAAGCACAAGTACACTCTAGGAAATCCTTTTTCTTTCTTTCCCAAAGGAAACTTCGATCTTCGAAAACTTCGTAGTTGACTTGAGTTATTAATTCGTGAAACGATCTATGCAGTGATAGGTATGGCGATTACAGTGATAGGTAGAGGCTCGGGCTGTTCTCATAAATTGACAATTAATCACTTCCTATTCTGAGGAGATTCAATCAAAACAAAAACGCTCTTATTAAGCCACCTTGATGTAACATGATAGGTTCCCGCCCGGGACGGATTTTATCCTGAACGGATAATGTTTGTTCTCGGAACGGCTGGCTTTCTTCTATTCTGTCTTTCTTCTCTCTTCGATATCGGGACGATAAGACCTTAGCAGTTAGAGTTCCCTCTATCAAACCTCTTAAAAAAAATCGAGTGTGGTACAATGTGAGCATAATAATATGAATAATATTATACCTACCTGTAGTTATTAACGTACATTCCACTAAAGAGTTCATGTTATCCTGATACCCCAGAATAGAGAGAAGACGTCCCAGGACACCAATAACTGCAAATGTAATGATGTCACCCATCCAGATTCACGCCATGCCCGATGTTGATTATCTTCATTGCTTGAAGTCATCACTGTGGAAATA
>NW_007404475.1:0-732 GCF_000475195.1 Diaphorina citri | reverse complement strand
TTTTTTCAAGATATCTATTTTAGTTTGGGACAATGTCATTGTAAAATGAGAGAGAAATGTCAATTAGGAAGAAAAATATTAGTAATGTTTATACATTGCTTTGTCAGAATGAAAATAAAAAATAAAAATGTTTGGTAGTGAAAGGGTAAGATTATAAAGATTAAGGAAATTACGTAGAATAGAAATTAATTTTCAAAATTTGTGAAAAAAATTGTTTTCTTAAAAAACGGTATACTTATCTAATGATGTGATGTCTTCTTTGAATTCAGTGTGAAAAAATGATCACTTCACTACTCACTAAAAAATTTTAGCTTTAAAATTGAAATTGATAACTAAATTTATTTGGGGAGCACGAACTGTACGTGTCAAATTGTCAAAATCACTCACTTAACTTTCTCCATTTCATTTACTTTCGTGTGCCAATTTTCTTCTTTTTTTTTTACTTTCCTTATCCTATTTTTACTTTCCTTCTTTTTTTAAAGAATTTTTTTTTGCTACAGTCCTGTGTATTTGTTTTCTTCTTCTTCTTTCTCTTCGCCTTCCTCTTCTTCTTCTTCTTCTTTTTCCTTTTCCTCTTCTCTTCTTGTTCTTCCTTCTTCTTCGTCTTCTTCCTCCTCTTCTTCTTATTTTTCCCCAAGCACGAGGCAAACAGCTATACATATTTGTAGACACGAGGTCCGACAATAAAGTTCCCGGAATTTCCCAATGCTGCACGGAGAGGAACCGAATTTT
>NW_007404474.1:0-732 GCF_000475195.1 Diaphorina citri | reverse complement strand
ACATTTTGAGTCATTTTGTCGTCAAATTTCAGCTTTCACAACGCTTCCTAAGGACAATTCACCAAATGGGGGAAGTAACACATTAGATTTCTCAGAAATGAGGTTTTATTTCTGATTCTTCATACATTCTTGACACGTGCTTCACCACGAATCGCGAAGGAGTTTTGTGGTTAACACTTATCACCCCATCCACCCCCTAATTGTTTCCTCAAAAGATCCTGATAATTCTTCTTCCTCGCCTTTTCCCGTGTACAGACGGGGTCGGCATTTTTCGTCAGCCTCTCAATCAGCCCTAGGATTATTGCTTTGAGCTGGCATTTGGTTATGACAGCAAAAAAATTACGAGTGGATGCACTTAACCATTGCTATTTCTTTAGCTAGGGAAATTCAGGCTGATATCCTCCCTGTTTAAAGTTCCCCAGCCAGACGAAAAAAGACAATGATGGATCATATTTGGTACAGGGGGTGCAGAAGGGTTAAAACAATTGTGCTGACGGGTTTATTAGTCATAATGAAGGGTTTCAGGGAGGATTTCATAGGTAAGTAAAAGGCATGATGAAGGGCTGCCCGATAATTACACGTTTGATTCAGTGCTTCTTAACCAACATCGGCAGAACATCGCCCAGGATAGACAAGAATTAGACGAAGGGTGGTGTGGCCAGCCTAGTTAGCTTAGTAGAGCGTCTGCCTTGTAAGCGCTATGTCGCGGGTTCAATTTCCGCCCGGTGCGGA
>NW_007404473.1:0-732 GCF_000475195.1 Diaphorina citri | reverse complement strand
TGTCGTGAGTTGAACGACTTCAAGGAAGAGATTGTACGTCAAATGGAGATTACTGAGAAGCTGACCAACCAATACAAGGGCGGGAAGAAGTCTTATTTGGAGGTCGAAAATTGTGAGTTTCAACATTTTTAATAACTTTTTTGAATATTTAAGAATATTTAAATTGTTACAATGTTAACATTGTTGAAGTCAGTAATCTGATTGGTGGCGAGCTAGGTCTAGAACCAATTTGATTTGTCGAGAGTTAGGTTGAAATGGAGATTACATAGAAGGGACTCATGAAGTCTATGATTATTCAAATAACCTACTGGGTAAAATATGTTAAAGGCTTACAGTGAAAGACAAGACCAGTGGTTGCATGGAAGACCATAGTTGAGTCGATAATTGCGATTTTATTATTATAGATATATCCACTTTATTTGTAATACAATAAAGGTAACTAGGTAAAGTATGGGCTATGGATAGGATAGCAACATACTCTACACTTAAGTTCATAGTTGTTCAGATTGGTCGTCTTGATTATTTGGAATTCTCATTCTTCTCCTGCTAGCACTCTTCTGACTATTCCTGTTGTTGAAATGATCACTGATCTTTGACATTTCTGGCGTTTGATATTTTTAACTTTTCTAGGTTTATGATTGTGTTTTTATGTACAAGTCCATTAGATGTTATGACTATAGGGAGTATGGAGACGTTGTTTGTATTGTAGATATGCTTGAGTTGTCGCCGTAA
>NW_007404472.1:0-732 GCF_000475195.1 Diaphorina citri | reverse complement strand
AAATTCCGGTTAAAAAATTCGGCGTGTTTTTTTCATCGTGATCACACAAAACTCGTTTGTTTACAAATCATACGAAAAAAATAGGCCTTCTTTGCCGGTTTTTCGTTTTTCGACAAATCGTGAAGAAACCAAGAAACAAGAAACTTTTCGATATTTCGATCTCGAAACGAGGTTTTCCGCCAGCGCTATCCGCTTTTCCAATTTCTTTTGTGTATGAATGTTAAATTAGTGTAATTTTTCTGGTTTCTGGTAGTTTGGCGATCTTAGTTACCCTCTAATTTTGTTTAGTACATTTTAATTGTTGTGTTGATAATGCCCAAGAACAAGAAACTTTCTGACAGTGAGGCTAGTGCTAGCTCTGATGAAGAAGTAAAGGTAAGCAGGTACTCCTCTAGATAAGTAGGTACTCCTGAAGTGCCTATAGATCGGAGGTAAGTGCTCCATGTAAGCTAGAGGCAATCCAATCTCCTTAAAGTGGGAATCTCACCCAGAAGGTAAAGCCAGTGGCGATAGTCCATTGAACAGTCAAGTTCCCAATGGATTACGGAAGTAGCATATTGCTCATCTGATGAGGGACATACTACGGGATGAGAACACATCCCATTTGTAAATGCAGTTTCTTTATGTTACTATGTCACAACTTTGGTGCTCACTGCAGTATTGCAGGATTTTCCCAATATCTCAATAATCCTAGCCAGCCTAGTTAGCTTAGTTGGTAGTGCGTCTGCCTTG
>NW_007404471.1:0-732 GCF_000475195.1 Diaphorina citri | reverse complement strand
GTGCTGTTATTTTACTGGTTTTGGTTTTCAAAATTTGAAATTCGCGCCACTCTTATGAACACCATGTTGTGTTTTTTTTTCATTTTTTCCATGAGTATTTCACCAGAATATGTTTCTCAATCGACCTTAACAGTCACCGCTTCAAATACCCGACTCGCTCACCGTTGCTTACCTTACTGTCTCCTAACAGATCGTCAGGTTTGATCACAACTCCAATGTCTAGACCTCCGTACACGTCGTAGAAAAACAGGGCCATCTCCCCATAACTCTCCTGTGAACACAAGAAATAGTAGAGGAGTTAATGAATGAACGACTCGAGGTCTATGTTTCAAATTGACGATTTTTCCATTAGTTTGTCTGTCTGTTTCACCGGAACTTCCGAACGGAATTTCCGATTTTGATGAAATTTGGCAAAAATGTTCAAACAGGAAAATCCTCGTTAGATTTTGGACAATATCGTGTCTTTGGGGGCTCCGTGTGTGCCCTTTCAGGGAAATCTATCGTTTCTATTCTAATTCCACAACAGTACATTATATTTTGATGAAATCCGGAAACCATGTTTATCACTAGTGGCTATTGGATTTTGGGCTAGATCGAAGCCCAGTAAAGGCCTTTTCTTCTAAGTTCTACAGTTCTTTAAACTGAATGGATGATACTTACTCGGAGTAGATTAACATAGAGAGCAACAGGATTGAAATCCACTACAGGCATGGTCTTGCCTCCATGAACTTC
>NW_007404470.1:0-732 GCF_000475195.1 Diaphorina citri | reverse complement strand
ATAAAAACAACCTAATGTTAATATCAACACCCTATATAAATTTTTAAATTGGTAATTTCCTATAGACTTAGGTTGAAGTGTACAATTTTTTTTTTCTTTTTTAGAGATGAAGAAGAAAACCGGTTTTTGGAGCTTACAAAACCAATCCTATGGCCTCACCGGGAGGGAAAGAATCATGGTGGAGATGAGAACTGATCTAAGCCTTAATCAGAAACCAGTTTTGGGTTCAGAAGACACCATGCTCTCAGCCTCTGCTAGAAACATTATTCCTAATGGCGATCTCAGTTGGATCTTTGTTAAATGAAATCATGTGGTTTGTGAACCTCTTCGGAGTGCACTTGAGCTTTTGTTAGTGCCCAATTCCCAATTGGGTTTTTCCTGCAAGTTTTCTGGGTAAATTCAAAATTTTGGTAAACTGGAATAGGCTTCAGCAAAATTTACCTAGAGAACTGTGGATGTTAAGTACTTTTTTTATATTTTTTGGGATAATCACAAATGCAAAATTTTCTAATGAATTCTTTCACAAGGATAACTCTCCTTAACCCAACAAGGAAATTGCGATTAGACACGAGAGGTATAGACTTACCAAATAGCATAAATACGAATGTCATTGTTAAAGTCATACCCAAATCGTTCAGAGAATACAAGTCCCTCCAGATCGTACCCAGATTGTCAAAATCGGAGACAGTAAGTCCAATTCTATTAAAGTATCCTCAGGTGTTGGTCAGGGTA
>NW_007404469.1:0-732 GCF_000475195.1 Diaphorina citri | reverse complement strand
ACCCCACCACTCTGAGGGGCCCAGACGCCGAGTACTACCCATTTGAAAAACATACTAATCCGTTGGCGGACCCTGTATCTACACTCTACAGAGAGCTCTAAGTGTGTAACATTAATCTGTGTGTTAAAATTGTACTCTCTCTTACTAGACGTGTAGGTTGAATAATTTTGAGCGAAATTTTTTGCAAATAGATCGGCAATACCTTTAGGCTCTTTTGCGACGAGATTGTTAAATTGCATGATCGGAGGAATGCTAGATGTATCTTTTTTTGAAGACATAAACTTCCAAATTTCATCAGGTTTATTATTATTAACAATACACAAGGACTCTATATGATCGGAGGAATGCTAGATGTATCTTTTTTTGAAGACATAAACTTCCAAATTTCATCAGGTTTATTATTATTAACAATACACAAGGGGCTGTATATATTTAAGATTACTTTCCATGCATTGGATGTACGCGCGATAGTCACGGGATGAAATTTCCTTACATTTCTCTCGAAGGGATGAAAAACGAGCGTAAAGTTGTTGACAACCAAGAGATTTAAACCGGGCATGAACTTCCTTCTTCTCGAGAATCATATCTTTTAGTTCCTGACTATACCATACGGGAAATCTGGGAGACTTTATTACCTTTTCAGGCACGTAGAGTTCGATGCTTTTCATTAGAACTATAACAACATGGTAGCTTTATTGGGTCAAGGAAAGCCTGTAAACAAATTACAATACA
>NW_007404468.1:0-732 GCF_000475195.1 Diaphorina citri | reverse complement strand
ATCTAGACTGCAACTTGTAGTATACGGCAATTTTCATGTTGAGGGCTACCTAATAGTCTTATGGGCCTGTTCACACTTAAACTTTAAATGTGAACAGGCCCATAAGACTATGTAGCCCTGAACATGAAAATTGCCGTATACTACAAGTTGCAGTCTAGATGTGAAATCCGCCTAAGAGATACCCATCATAAGTACCAAGTTTATAAAAGTTGACCCCTCGAGTTTCAAGATCTTCCATAAACCTCTCAACATCACGGTTGATTGATCGAAAGGTTTTTAGCATTCGATAGAGTTCTTGCTGATTTTATTGCCCACGATTTGGCACTTTATCTTTCCCTTATTGTACAAAGCTTATGGTACCTCATTTAAATGGTATCTTAAGGCTAAAGAAATTGAGAAATCACATTTATCTTTCCATGTTTTATGTTCTCCTTCTTGGATCGTGAGGAGTTCGAAAGAGTTCTTTCAAGAGAGTTGAGAGAACTTTCGTTGCAATTATTTTTCTTCTCAATGCTGTTAGTACACTTTGATAAAAATACAGAAAACTATCTTATCCTTAAAGGGGATTCAGTTAAAAAATCTTCTCGCTGCATAAGTTCTACAGCGAATGGAGCAGTTGCAGTTGGGTAAAAATTATGTATAAAAGGTCAATTTCTACGTAAAAAGTTGTGAAAAATCCAAATCTGAAGTCAAAACTCCGAAAAAGTAACTTCAAAAGGTCGAAAATTCAAT
>NW_007404467.1:0-732 GCF_000475195.1 Diaphorina citri | reverse complement strand
TTTTTATTGTTATTACATTATTGGGGTTTCCTCAAACATTTTCAAGCAGAAAATTGAACACAATTTACACAATGGTGATGATTGTGTGAGGAATTGGAGATGTTTATGTTACTTCAGATAAAAAACAGAAAACCAGGGGATTTCTCAGTTGCGATTTTGAACACTTGAATTAGACAGATAGGATACACATTGGAAAAGATGTTAGCACTACCCAATCGGTCGCCATTCCAGGCCAACGGTGTTACTTAGCTTGGCTTTGACATTAGAAAAGATGTTAGCACTACCCAATCGGTCGCCATTCCAGGCCAACGGTGCTACTTAGCTTGGCTTTGGTTCCCTTGGTAGATAAATTCACCTAGACCCAAATAGTGAATAGGTTCTGAAGACCGTCATGTTTGCTGTAGGTACACCAACGAACCACGTCTAGGTAGGTTGTTATTTAATTTTTTTTAGTGCTTTCCTTTTTCAGTAGGTACTTTATATGTTATTATATGTGCTTTCGAATTCTATTTTAAAGCTCGGACTTTTTCTTACAGTTTTTCGTGGTAACTTTCCGCTGAAAGTTTCATCAGACTTTCCAAGTTTTCTTCGTCTTTTTCTTCTCCTCCTCCTTCTTCTTCCTCTTGTTTTCCTTCATAGTCCTCTCTTTTTTTTCGGCATTTGGCACAACAACCCCTCTCTCAAACTTCCCCGTGACGATCCCCTCCCCACTGTCTAGCACACCGGTTAAAG
>NW_007404466.1:0-732 GCF_000475195.1 Diaphorina citri | reverse complement strand
GAATTCAACTTGCAAAAAAAAAAAAAAAAAAAAAAAAAAAAAAACAACCTTTAACCTAGACCGAGAGATTATAAATGCTATATTTGCTATAAGATTAGTGAAAAATGAATAAATAATAAAAATCCATAGGTGAAAAATAGCTACATCTAACTAACTCACATAACACCATGCACTAAAATTAGTGGATGTGTCAAGTTTCTATTCTATACAAATCTCACTAGAACTCTACTTGGCTATACATAAAGAGGGACATACTGGGGCCCAGTTCCTGCAAGTTGAGGATGGTATTAAAGGCGTAAACACTTGAAAAAAAAATCGTCCTCTGTTTTTTTAAGTTTTAAATTCAGCGAATTTTCAGTCACTGAGGAAATAATATTCCTGAACAGTGTAGGTATATGAAGTTTTCAAAATGAAGTACCTGCTTTCTTACGACACTATCCTTCGTTCACTTTCGAGGAATGAGCCCCTAGCTCTAATAGCTTTTTAAACTACAAAATAAACGGTTTTCAAACTTCAAATAGGGTAAGTGTACCATTTATTCGCCCACCTAAAGAACGTACCATTTATTGGCCCACCCTGCCAACATTTATTTTTCTAATTTTTGTTTTTATGACTACAATTTTTGAATAGCACTGGTTCGCTAGCAGTTTTTAGGTCCTTTCTTTTGATGAAATTGGATCTTGAAAAAGTTCGTCCAGTTCAGACTTATGTGGCGTATGGTACAGGTGGGCC
>NW_007404465.1:0-732 GCF_000475195.1 Diaphorina citri | reverse complement strand
AATGTTCATCAATTCTTTGAAATTTTTTTTTGGTCCACCGTAAATTCCTAAATTTAAACAAACCGGAAATATCATTTTCCTAATTAGGTACCTTTTATTCGCTAGGTAAAGGCATATTGATTTTGAAAAAGAAAAGGCTAAAATAAAGCCAAAGCTGAATTTCTGCAATTTACACACTAAACTCTAAAATGTCTTAATACTCTAGCACCTGATATTAAGTTCACATCCAATATCTTCACATAATCCTACTTTATTGAATTTCACACTTTAAAATCGGCTTTAAAATAAGTGGGGATTGAATGGAGGATAATATAGAGTGGAGAGAGGAGGTTAAAGGAAGAGTTATAAAAGTAGAGTATTGTGTGTTGGAAATTGGAAAGTGCTAAGTACCTACATCAATTGTATAGCATAGGTCCTATTATAAGACACTGATAAGGTTGAAATTAAACTTTTTGTAGACTTCACAAAATCCTTTGTTGACAGATTCTTGGTTTTGGACAGTTGTTAGCTTTAAACAGTTGGTCGTAACACGTTGGCAATTTCATATATTACTAGTATTAAAGATTACTTTCTGATTAGCTGAGACAGCTAATCTTCTAATTTTCCCAACATCTGATCACTATCTCTCTAACTAGGTAAATTAGATAGTTACATGGTACAATCACAAAAAATAAATATAAGTAGGTATAAAAAAATATAGGAATATTTATTGTTTCGTGTAATCTAACACTA
>NW_007404464.1:0-732 GCF_000475195.1 Diaphorina citri | reverse complement strand
TACAGTCATCATTATTCAGAGTTTCAATGACTTGATGACTGTAATAATTAGTTCCAGAGATGGGAGATACCCCTGATATCTCTGAGTGGATAACTAGGATAAGGAATGTCAGATCTTGTATTATGCATTCCATCTACCACATGAATCACATGACGTAATACCTGATGCATTGTTGCATGCAATATTGACGTGTGGTTGATAAGTTGTCTATTATCTTGGCAAAGGAAAACTCCTATAGTAAATATATCTAGTATTTGATGTTCAATAATAAAATTATCGATTACCTTGTCAATATTAGTTGCTAATATGGAATAGGTGAGGTTGTTTTGTTGTGGTTAGCAAAAGAGGAGATCAATACCGCACTTACGAGTATATCAAGGATGTATAGTCAATGAAACAGTAAAGGCATTTGTTGGAATACTGGTATTTACTATCTGCCCATTTGATCAACAAAATGATCTCATAAGAACAAAGCTCAATACAAAATATTTCTAAACAAGTGTAAATTCAAACCAGGCTGTAGTGGGACGAAATTTTGTGCTGGATTTCTTGAATGCCTAGGTAAGTACACTTCTTGTATTATTTACAAACTCAAAAGAGTCAAAGCTTTCATTCAGTTACCTTCTTGATGTTGATGCATGTAGTACTTTTTAATTCCTCCATCTTTTATCTCCCATAGCTAGGATTAGGTAAGTACGTACCGAGATAAAACACAGATTACTGACAAATTAA
>NW_007404463.1:0-732 GCF_000475195.1 Diaphorina citri | reverse complement strand
CGGACCTACATTTTCATGTAATCCTTGATCTCTGAGAATTCTCGGAGACAGTGCCCGGACAGTCTCCAAGGATTCTCTGAGTATGATCTGTGGTGTTAGCAAACATTTCAATGATATAACTAAATTTAGCAAGCATTTTAACAAGAACTGAGGTGAGCAATAATTATAATCAAGAACTGTTTTTTATATCAAGAACTCTGGTTTTTGGGGGTCGAGTGGATTGGAAGATTGGAACACATCACATGCCTTCAAGCACATCACTCCATTTGTCAAGGGTTTAGGCATTGCCTTGCCCTTGGGATCAATTTAATTTGAAGAAACCCATTTACTGATGAAAATTTGTAATGAAACAATAAGTTGAAAAAATAATGGTTTTAACAAGCATTTCAACCACTCACCCGAACGTCAGGTGTTTGGTACGCGTATACGTATTAGGTATTTCTAAATCCCAACAATGCAACAGGTGATTCAGGTGAACATAATATCACATTTTCATATATTATGTAGCTCATAGCGATTACCTAGTTATCTTATGAGCACAACTTGTAATCTACCTTATCTACCTTTAGTATTAGGTAACTAGGTGCCTACTTTTCTTTGCATTTAATTTGGAGATTCGGTTTTATGCATTAATAAAGTACGTAATGATTGTAAAAGTTTGCCTGTAGCGTAGCAAAAGAACGAGTTGTTGTTGTTTGTTTTTTTATTTGTTTTTTGTTTTTTTTTTTTTCT
>NW_007404462.1:0-732 GCF_000475195.1 Diaphorina citri | reverse complement strand
TGGGAGCAGTTCTTCCACCAATCCTGATGAAGCTGCCACTGTACCTCCTCATGCTTCAGGTAGCTATATCATTTATAGACAGTGCAATAGTCCTAAACAAAAATGGATGTGTCACACAAGGGATCTAGAAGAGACTGTCTTAACATAAACCATTTACAGGTTTTGTATGGTAAAAAGAAGTGAGTAGGTAAAAGTGATAAGTTCAAGATAATCACGTGAAACCTACTTTTGGTACATATGAAAATTTTAATTTCACGCAGCCCAATCCGTTGTCTCTGAAACACGGTGTAGTATTTATCCAGATGCAATTCATGCAATAGTTTGGCCAAACAGTCTGACGTCGGGGTCTCTAGCTGCAGAAGACTCACCAAGCTCGACCGTCTGGAATAAGCAAATAAAAGATATTATTTAGTCTGGCCGAATGGGACTAAAGAATTTGTCAAATATATATAAGAGAAAATATCGTTCCGAAAGCGAAGAGAGAAGGAAGGCAGGCAGGATAGGAGAATGCCGGCCGTTCCGAAAACAAACCTTATCCGTTCAGTAATATTAATATTTAGCCAAAGCTTGATCAAGTATTACCCCTCAGTTTTACCAAGTTGACATTTGAGGTAGAAACACACTACTATCACGTCCCGTGAGCTCACGTCACGCGATAGTAGTGCGTTTCTACTGTACCTACCTGGAATATTTGATGACAATATCTTCGGCAGATTCTTCTTCATTATTGAT
>NW_007404461.1:0-732 GCF_000475195.1 Diaphorina citri | reverse complement strand
TAGCTAATTATTTTAGATCTAGGTACTAGGTACCTAGTAAGGTAAAATACAATTTAATATTCAATTTGACAACAAGCTCAAACTACAGGGCCAACAAAAGGCTTTTGACCAACAACCAACTGTTGGCTTCAAATTTTACGTATAATCTACACTGTATCAGATGGTTAAGCTGTTGAGAACAGGGTCAGAAATCAAAGAATGGAGAAAAGGGAACTGAAAGGGAATGAAAAAGTTCAAGACACAGGGAACACAGAGTAGAATACGTACCTATAAATACTAACTTATTTTGTACGTAGGTTAGGTATGTACAATATCATGAAAAGAAAAGAGGACAAGGGATAGGGAAAACGAGTGGAAAAATAGAGGTAGGACAGGAGGGAGAGAGAATCAATCAAATGTGAAAAATGAGAAAACATAAAACATGCTGGTGATTTCAAGGGATCAGTAAGTACTGTCCTTGTTTTCTTTTCTCCTTTTCCTCATCCCCCTTCGTATTTCTCTTTCTCATGCAAACTCCATCTTTTACGACAATTCAAACAAAATAATGTTCCATGTACAAAAAGTTTGGGTACACCTTTCATCAATGCATAAATAAGAGGAAGACAAGTGCAACATCCATAGAGAGAAGGTCCACGTCTCCTTTACAAAACGAGATTTTTTTTATTATTTCGTTTTGTTACAAAACATGAAGTTGGTTTCAAAAAAATCCCGGCAAGTTTTCGGATCCCTCCA
>NW_007404460.1:0-732 GCF_000475195.1 Diaphorina citri | reverse complement strand
GTACAAAGGTATTCTTTAACCATGATCGAATAAACTACGGGCTAAAAAATTCCCGGAGGGACGGGCCCTGCTTGTTAAAATAATATTTACTTTATCTCTCTCTCTCTCTCTCTAGAAAAAAAAAAACATGAAATTCCTGTGGGGGCCTGCGAGGCCTTTTCAAATTCATTGGAGAATTGAGAAAGCGAGAGTGAGAGAGAAAAAAAAGAGCGAGTGAGAGAGAAGCATTGAAAGAGATACGTACATCTCGGGAGGGAGAGAGAGAGAGGGATGGAAAGAGAAAAAGAGAGGGAGAGAGAGAAGGCAAATATTTATCCTGCGGGCATTCCGGGCTAACATTTTCTCGCACACTCTCTCTCTCTCTCTGAAACATATTTCCATAATTATTTAAAATACATAATAAAATCTCCTTCTCTTCCAGAGAAAAATGAAGAGAGAGAGAGAGAGAGGGAGGGAGAGAGTAAGAGAGGGGAAGAAAGGGAGAGAGGGAAATGCAATTTTAAATTACGTGTTTCGTCGAATTAATAAACTCGTTTCTTTCGACCAATCGAATCCCACTCCCCATTTCTCCTTCTTCCTCTTCTTCTTGTTCACAAATTGAATCCAATAATAAAATTTAATTAAAGCTAGATGTACTAGGATAGGATAGGATAGGATAGGATAGGTAGGTACTTACCTACTTTTCAAATAGATTATTTTTTTTAAGGAATAGAAAGTGACAAAAAAATTGAA
>NW_007404459.1:0-732 GCF_000475195.1 Diaphorina citri | reverse complement strand
CATAAAAATGAGATCGAACTTCGAAGAGTTCAATAGAAAAAGACAATCCCCCCCCCCCCTCCCTTTCATTGAAAAACTTCATTTCCGTGTAATTAATCCTGTTCTCATCACAGAAAGTAGGTAAATGCCAAAGTGCAAAGTCAGATCAGAGACGTTAAGTCGTAAAAAAGTACCAGATCCGAAAATCTAGGAGCTAGGAACCCTCAGCACTTCTTTCTGTTGGATTGATGAATGCGCCCTATTTTCCAAACATTGTCAGTCGGCACTAAATTTTTTACATGTTACATATCATCAAAAAGAAAAGAGAAAAATGCCTCGAGTACTTCGAAGTAAACTATTCTCTTCTTTTATGTCTCAAAATAAACCAAAAATTATGTTCATAAAAAAAGACGAGAACATCGAAAAAATGGGGGTGCCTTGGGGTGTGACGCATATAAATGACACATTATCATTTTCAAAAAAATATACCGCTACACAACTTCATTTCAACACCATTTTTTGTTCTAATTTTATTTTTCATATTTGGGGGGGAAGGGGGAGTATTGTCAAATGTTGTCAAATTGTCAGGTTTAATTTTAAGCTTATTTATTTCAACATCTTAAGTCCTTCCTGTCTTTACTGGAAACTATTTATGACGAAGTCTAAAACCTAATTCTAACCTCGAATTTCACTAACAGGATATGGCAGAACCTGACGGACGGAACGATAGAAAACATCGCATGCAACTCGCGG
>NW_007404458.1:0-732 GCF_000475195.1 Diaphorina citri | reverse complement strand
AGTTTTTGGTTAAGCACTTGTACGTGTAATGCCAAAGGGATTGTTTGGAACTTGTTTGCATGGAAGTAGATTAGGAGGAAGAACGGTTGGAAATATGGAATCACGAATCACCGATGTAGGTACTGGTACTGAGCTACTGAGTAGAAGTTATACTGATAAAGGTATAGGTACGTGTAATGCCAAAGGGATTGTTTGGAACTTGTTTGCATGGAAGTAGATTAGGAGGGTGGACGGTTGGAAATATGGAATCACCGATGTAGGTACTGAGCTACTGAGTAGAAGTTATACTGATAGAGGTATAATAGATATTGTAGATAGATTTGGAGACGAATTTCCGGTTACAGGTCTAAACGAATTAGGTATGTACCTAGGTGCTTACCTATTGTTTCCAATGTGGACGGAATCCGGTTGAAGAAATATAGAGAAAAGGCCTTTTGCAAGATTGAGTTCAAACAAAGTTATTTTTAATGCAAACTCAAACAAAAAGAAAGTTATTTCTTATGGCCCGAAAAGGCCTTTTGCAAGATTGAGTTCAAACAAAGTTATTTTTAATGCAAATTCAAACAAAAAGAAAGTTATTTCTTATGGCCCTTATGATCATTGTTGATTATTTTATACGTTCTCGAGAACTTCAGGCTTGGGGTTCTTTAAACAACAAATGAAAGTTTTGCTCCTGCTCCTCACATTCTTAGCATTTCAAAGGAAAATGAGGTCAAAAACAAATAGGACAAA
>NW_007404457.1:0-732 GCF_000475195.1 Diaphorina citri | reverse complement strand
ATTGGGACTCACATAACAAAATGAAACTGTCAAACTATCTGCTAACAGAACTGACTTTTCTGAAATACCTACCTATTCCGAAACTTTTCTATTTTTCAAATATCTAGGTAGATAATCGGGGTACAATACGAGAAAACGAAAAAGTTTCAGATATCAGCATCGATTTCGGGGAATATGTATGTTACGGTACACAATACATACTAGTGTAATCGGGCCTTAAGACTTTACTATCAACAAACCAGATACCAACCCTGTTTGACCTATCACCCTAATGGAAGTGGTTTAAACCACTGCTCATATATGTACAACGTATGTGTTGGGTTGTTCTACTGGCATTACGGTTGAAGTTCGTGTTGAGCAACCCAACGGTTGATATGTTGAACTCGATGTGAAATGAGCAATATCTTTCAAGGTGATATAGTTGAAAAATTGGCATAAAGGTTTTCTTTAGATACTCCTTTGATTAATGGAACTTTTATTGGAAGTTTTGAAAAGGCAGTTCCTTTGAAGCCATTGCAAAATCTCCAACACTTTTTCTGGACTGATGTATTCATTAATGCGGAGTTTTTGGCAGGGCCGTATCCAGGACAGACCTTTGATAGAGTGGATATTAGATGTCAAACAATATTAAATCTTGGTACATTATCGATTGTTAACTCAAACATCCCTAGCTAGAACCAGATATTCTCTAACAAAGCAAACAAAGATCTCATCATTTTTTGAATGGTGGAA
>NW_007404456.1:0-732 GCF_000475195.1 Diaphorina citri | reverse complement strand
TTCCTCAGGAGTCGGATAACTTCTCCTCCTATCAGATGGAGCGTCTGCTCAAGCGACGCGCTATTCAGAAGAAGTTGGATGAGACAGCAGGGGAACTAGGCGAACATGTGATGAGTTTGGGCGAACTGGAGAGTATGTTTATCAAGGAGGGAGTGCTGGCGAGACGAGTCGCCTCGAACGCCAATGAGCGCGTCATATATCAGACCAAAGGTATGTGAAATATTTCCCAATACGCGTATTTGGACAGGATTAAGCAGAAAGGAACCATTCAACAGATACCAATTTCAAAACCCCTAAATAATGCGTATCTCTTAGGAATTTTCATGGAACATAATACAGTCTTCAGTGATCTTAATCTTTTAACAGAAACGAACTACTGAACAAAGAGGAACTTTTTTTTGTGGAGAGGGGAAAATCTTCTAAATACGCCTATTGCAAGAAAACCTTTACAATGAGGATGTTGGGATTGATATCCGGATACCAGGATTACCAGGACATCCAGACCCACTAAAACCCAACCTCTCCCTCTTCACATTAGGGACCTGGAATCAGATATATTGGACATTACTTCAGGGCCCTAATAAATTAAACGGCTCACTTTTCAGACAGTAAAGACTCCAGCAGTAGTTCCCAAAGCGAAGTCCTCGACAGGAGGAAAGAGCACAACATCATAGACGCAGAAGAGAAAGACATACTGGAAATGATTCGAGCCGAGGAGGAGAACGAAATAGA
>NW_007404455.1:0-732 GCF_000475195.1 Diaphorina citri | reverse complement strand
AGAGGTTTGACAGAGGGAACTGTAACTGCTATGGTCTTATCGTCCCGAAATCGGGAGAAGGAAGAGAGTTTTTTAAAGAGGTTTAACAGAGGGAACTGTAACTGCTATGGTCTTATCGTCCCGAAATCGAAGAGAGAAGGAAGAGAGGGATAGGAGAAAGCCAGCCGTTCCGAGAACGAACATTATCCCATCAGGATAAAATCCGCCCCGGGCGGGAATCGAACCATTTTAAAGAGGTTTGACAGAGGGAACTGTAACTGCTATGGTCTTATCGTCCCGAAATCGAAGAGAGAAGGAAGCCAGGTAGGAGAAAGCCAGTCGTTCCGAGAACGAACATTATCCCATCAGGATAAAATCCGCCCCGGGCGGGAATCGAACCCGCTGCCTAGCGCTTACAAGGCAGACGCACTACCAACTAAGCTAACTAGGCTGGCAGCCATGCTTTGATAGGTACCTTTATTCGAGTAGTCATTATCTTGACTCAACAGTTGTGGTTCATCTTTAGGTGGAACATTCGTCTCGTGAGGTCAAATGGTGATTCTTGGTCCTCATATTTACTTGTGTCTGTCGAATATTCAAACTGTTCTTGGCACCGCACAACGCATTAGGTTCGCTTAGCCTTGGCTGTTTGCTCTTTGAGAACCAAAATGCTCTGTCTTTGCTCCTGAATGGATCATTAGCCATGCATTGATAGATAGGTGGGTAAGTACCTTTGTTGGCGTAGTAATTCTC
>NW_007404454.1:0-732 GCF_000475195.1 Diaphorina citri | reverse complement strand
CTCACAGTGCAGAGAATTTACCCTTCAAGTTTTTAACTGCACATGAAGCCCAATAGCCTTTAGTCCTCAAGATACCATACACTATAGTTATAACTTTACTTAGGGAAAGTTTTATTTTGCTGACTTTGCTATTTAGTCTAATAGAAATCCTCAAGACCGTTATTTCGTCAGTTGATTAGTAAATAAAATTAGTGATATAATAAAGTTATAATCGGAGATCATAATAAAGGTTCAGACTTATGTGGCGTATGGTACAGGTGGGCCAATAAATGGTACGTTTTTTTAGGTGGGCGAATAAATGGTACACTTACCCTACCCGTACCTACTTTGTTAGGCCAACTACTCAAGCTCCGACTGTCTGACCGTCGGAACGTGTGAGATGGAAAAAGATTCTGACTTCGGTCTTCAGACCGTCTGAGAGACTGTAGGGAACTTTTTCCGCCAAAAACGTTCCAACAATCAGTGGCTGACCTTATATTAGGTAATCAAACAAACACTATTGGGAAATTAATCAATTAATAATTTTATTGAGTATCTAAAATCTAAATGGTTTTATAGTTAGGATTAGGACCATAATCCAGATCAAACCTAATAGATCTCAGGAGTTGATATAAAATTATAGTAGGTATACCATCAATCCGAGATGAACATCTCACTCCTTTTCTCTTCTGAACCATATTTTTTTTTTTTTTTTTTTTTTTTTCTCGACATAAAACAAAATCCCCCCCCTAC
>NW_007404453.1:0-732 GCF_000475195.1 Diaphorina citri | reverse complement strand
AATGACACCACAAAGGTAAAATACGCGAAAAGGTACGACTAGGTACCGACACGGGACAAAATGAAATAGGTAACAAGAATTCAAAATATTCACCGGGCAAGAGAAAACCCAAGGCTCACGAAATCCGAACCCGCAAAGGACCAAAAAATGTAGGGCTAGAAAAGGGAGAAGGGTCGAGGGTCGTCTCTTACCGTGATTTTCGTTGAATAGTTGAGAATGTTGAGATACTTATCACTCGGTACCGAGGCTGGAGCGGTCGTTTTGGTGACAGCTTGTGGGATAGCTCTGAACTCATGGACACTTGGTTTAAGACTGACTTGATGTTTCGATCGAGACGTATTATAGGAATTTAGGAATTAGGAGGGACAGGGGGCACCAAAAATCGTGAACCCAACAGTATGTACATACCTACATACTATATTAATTTTTGGTACATACCTATAGGTATACTTACATACCTCTGAAACATCTCTATAAAATGAAATCAAAATTCAAAACCCAATGACCCCAGTTACCTATCAACTTCTTTTATCTAGGTAATTTCTACTATCCAAACCCTTTTTTTTTTTAATCTTTAAAGTTAAGTTTTAATCCAAACTCATCATAGGTAGAAGTTTGGAAAAATAATCGTGGTCCTACAACTTTCTATTTTATTATTTTTTTTCTATCCAATTAGGTACGTTATTATTTATTTAAATACCTAGATATTCACTATTCACCCAACGCATGTTC
>NW_007404452.1:0-732 GCF_000475195.1 Diaphorina citri | reverse complement strand
ACATGTGCTGTTGAGTGGAACTCGTACCCTGTGAGTGTGGGAGAACAAAATAGAGTATGTTAGTGTAGTAGAATCTATGTCTATCTATCATCTATTATATTCAAGTGGTGATCGTCAACTTTCATGTGCTGTTGAGTGGAACTCGTACCCTGTGAGTGTGGGAGAACAAAATAGAGTATGTTAGTGTAGTAGAATCTATATCTATCTATCTATCATCTATTATATTCAAGTGGTGATCGTCAACTTCTTGGTCATATGCACCAGACTGTGTAGTAGAATAACTCGTGGTGTTAAAAGATTAGTGCAGCCAGCCTAGTTAGTAGTAGTCTTGTCTTGTAAGCGCTAGGTTGCGGGTTCGATTCCCGCTAGAGGCTTATGATGGTCTGATAGCGGATATTCATGATATCAAGATTATCAAGGTAGGCCGTAGGTGCCAGCCTAGTTAGCTTTGAAGGGTAGCACGTCTGTCTTGTAAGCGCTAGGTTGCGGGTTCGATTCCCACCAGGGGCGAACATTATCCTAAATAGCCAAGGTTCGTTCTCGGAACAGCTGACTTTCTCCCATCCTGTGCTTCTTCTCTCTTCAATTTCGGGACGGTAAGACCTCCGTTGTCATAGTTCCCTCTATCAAACCCCTTTTTTTAGTTCATAGATACCTACTTCCTTTTTTTTTTTTTTTAAGGTAACCCGGGGCCTCCTTTTTACTTTTCTCCACTAGATATTTTGTTCACTT
>NW_007404451.1:0-732 GCF_000475195.1 Diaphorina citri | reverse complement strand
GCACTCCTCTTTCCTCTAATCTCACTTCTGCTTCACTGCATTGGCGGCGTGCAATGCTTTAAAATTAAATTGATGGCATATATTT
Organism: Diaphorina citri; assembly: GCF_000475195.1. NCBI lineage: Eukaryota > Metazoa > Arthropoda > Insecta > Hemiptera > Psyllidae > Diaphorina > Diaphorina citri. Next base: position 647 of record NW_007404451.1, on the reverse strand, counting down.
CATTTCCTTGTATACCGTTTGATAAACTGGTAATGTTGTGGGTTGGGTAGGGTGTTCTACCCATTATGGAGTACCTATGTTATACTTTCAGTGTTAGAACTGCGGCATTTCGCGGGTAATACTTGTAAATCCCGCAAAATCCCACGCGGAATTTGTCACATCCTGCGTGAGATCCCGCGGGATTCAAAAGCCTGCGGGATTGCTATCCCTACACACGTAGCACTGGTCCTAAGGCCTAACCAACTTTTAAAATTATCACCTTATTAAAATCATTTTTCGTATTTTTATTTTATTTATTAAAATATCTCAAGAACGGTTTGTCGTGAAGCGATGAAATTTGGTATGCTATCCCGGTATGGTCCAATGACGCGACTGTAACAATTTGGTAAAAATCGGACAGTCACTCATCCAGATATTAACCAAAGTAATTGTTGCTTAACCCTCATTTCGTGGACAATGTTGAAAAGGTTGTGAACAAAATATCTCAAGAACGGTTTGTCGTAGAGAAATGAAATTTGGTATGCTATCCCGGTATGGTCCAAGGACGCGACTGTAACAATTTGGTAAACATCGAATAATCACCCATCCAGATATTAACCAAAGTAATTGTTGCTTAACCCTCATTTCGTGGAAAATGTTGAAAAGGT
>NW_007404450.1:0-732 GCF_000475195.1 Diaphorina citri | reverse complement strand
CTAATCTGACCAGGTTTAGAGAGGGGATTGTGACATCTCCACTAATTTCAACATTTGTGATTTTGACATCTCCACTAATCTGACCAGGTTTAGAGAGGGGATTGTGACATCTCCACTAATTTCAACATTTGTGATTTTGGCATCTCCACTAATCTGACCAGGTTTAGAAAGGGGATTGTGACATCTCCACTAATTTCAACATTTGTGATTTTGACATCTCCACTAATCTGACCAGGTTTAGAGAGGGGATTGTGACATCTCCACTAATTTCAACATTTGTGATTTTGACATCTCCACTAATCTGACCAGGTTTAGAAAGGGGATTGTGACATCTCCACTAATTTCAACACTTGTGATTTTGACATCTCCACTAATCTGACCAGGTTTAGAAAGGGGATTGTGACATCTCCACTAATTTCAACATTTGTGATTGTGACATCTCCACTAATCTGACCAGGTTTAGAGAGGGGATTGTGACATCTCCACTAATTTCAACATTTTCATCAATCATCAATGTTTGAGGAAATTGGTTATACCTAGCATATCCAATAATCTGAACAGATTTAGAGAGGATATTGTTTCTTTCTTAATTCTTGAATTATTTGTTTTTACTTATTTATTTTGAGATTTGTGACAGTAACAAAGGGTTTTTTCCTAAGCTAAGCTTTTTTTAGACACCAACAAAGTAGGTTTATTTCAGAACCCATTTATTTTTCCAGAACTTATTATTTA
>NW_007404449.1:0-732 GCF_000475195.1 Diaphorina citri | reverse complement strand
TAATACACCTAGAGTACGTTCAAAACTCAGCTGATTCTCAGTTGAATCCTAAATTCGAGAAAATATACAAATCGGATAAGCCTAAAAGGTCGATAAACTTACAAATCAATAAGCCTGGAAGGTCGATAAACTTAGAAATCAATAAGCCTAAAAGTCGATAAATTTAGCCTTAGGTAGAACTTAATAACTAACACAACCACATTACAACCGAAAAAGAAAATGCATTCACTTCTAACCTGAGACAAATCGAGAGAGATAACACTGAAAACGGTTGACGTCAATGAACCCAAATTGAAGTGTCTTGTGGACCACTTGTGGCCAGCGGACATAGGTTAAGAATCACTAGCTTAGGTGGACTCATGTAAAGCCCAAGCCTTCGGCCAGACACTCATGCTCCGACTGACTGACTTAGGCCCAACAGCCAGTCACTCATTATCATGTAGACTTGACAGGTACACCTGATCAGGTCTACCTGGTACCTACCTGACAAGCACAAAATCAGATAGACCTGACCAGGTCCGCCTGTCTGATCTACCTAATACCTGAGGAGCACACACACTATCAGGTGGATCTGAGAGGTACTAGGAGTGCTTTATTTAGACTGTCAGTTCTACAAGTCCTTCCATTATACTAACAGTTTTGAAAGTATCGCTATGAAGGTATGGCTGAAAAGGTCCGCCTGTCAGGTCTACCTGATTACATTACATTGAAATGGGGGTCTTTTCTGACGAA
>NW_007404448.1:0-732 GCF_000475195.1 Diaphorina citri | reverse complement strand
TAAAGGCTCAATCCCCTCCTCTAAGGGCAGCGGCAGTCGAGATGATAACAAAGGCAAACGGGTAAGTTGATAGTAGTTATTTAGTTAGAAACTGGAAAAAAGGTAAACAATCAGGAAATGGAATCAGTTCCAACAGGAGTCACTGAGGCTTAGCCGGCGGGGATTTGGTTGGAATCTGTGTCTCTTCTCGCCCATCTAGGATTCTAGGACATACTACGACACAGGCCACACGAGTCTAATGTAGGGGCAACCACTCACGCTCCGACTGTTCTAGGTCTTTCAGACCGCTGGAATGTGTATAGTGGAAAAGGAAAAAAGATTTCGACTTCTAGGTCTCTCAGACACTTCAGACAGTCGGAGTGTGAGTGGCCACCCTAGCAGTTGTGTCATTGCTACCAAATAAAAACGGCGATCAAACTTAACAGCTTAAAACTTAAACTTCACTTCCTTCGTTGTTATATGGAGGTCACGAGTCCTATCTCCTACTGAGTCCAAGGGCCAACACTCTTTCCGTGTAATTTTCTTTATTTACCTCGGAAATCGTGACCTCAAAAGGGTTTTCCACAGTGCCCTACATTTTGACCTCCATTACTTTCCCCACAGTACTTACACGTACCCTTTACAACTGCCCAGGTATACATTTATAGGTACTAGTTGTACCTAGGTATAAGGAGGCGTAGGTACTAGGTAGGTTTTTCATTGGATATGTGTTACCTATATTTCCGGAAAAAC
>NW_007404447.1:0-732 GCF_000475195.1 Diaphorina citri | reverse complement strand
TTTCTCGTGCAAAATTACCCCCCACGGACCACACTCATTCGATGCGAAATTAAATTTTCCATCTTTTGAGATATGAACAGAGGACCTAGGTACCCGCAAACGCCGGCCAGGCCCGAAAGCGTGTCGCAGGTTTTTTTCATCCGCGCTGAAAAAACCTCCTCCCACTATTTCGCCTGTAGCTCCCTTAGGACTCAAAATTACCCCAAAACAACCATACTCATTGGATGCGAAATTAAATTTGCTATCTTTTGAACCCACTTTCGTTGACCTAGGTACCCGCAAACGGGCTGTAGAGCAAACGTTGGTAAAATTTTTTCCCGATTTTTTTCCACCCCTTGAACTTCTCCAGTAAACGAGCGCTGGCGCTTTTCTCGTACAAAATTACCCCCAACGGACCACACTCATTGGATGAGAAATTAAATTTGCCATCTTTTGAGATATAAACCAAGGACCTAGGTACCCGCAAACGCCAGCTAGGCCCGGAAGTTGGTACCTCACTTTGCGAAAAATTCAGACAGTGCTCCAAGAAACGGGCGCTGACGCTTTTCTCGTGCAAAATTACCCCCCAAGGACCACACTCATTCGATGCGAAATTAAATTTGCAATCTTTTGAGATATGAACCAAGGACCTAGGTACCCGCAAACGCCGGCCATGCCCGAAAGCGTGTCGCAGGTTTTTTTCATCCGCGCTGAAAAAACCTCCTCCCACTATTTCGCCTGTAGCTCCCTTAG
>NW_007404446.1:0-732 GCF_000475195.1 Diaphorina citri | reverse complement strand
ACTAATTTACTAAGTACCTACTTATGAGTACGTGTTCTAGAGGTTCTACGTGCATTATCTATAATTGTACACTAGAGGGACATACATATTTACATGGAATTAGATAAGTCTCAACAATATTTTGTTAAATAAGTACTTCCTAATAAATACAAAGCTATATGACTAATAACATAAGTAGGTAAATAAGTGAAGTGCATATACAAGTAGATAACGGAGGAAGGAAAGAAAGATAGTACTTATACAGTAGGTATTAAAGATATTAGAAGAGAGAGAGAGAGAGAGAGTAGAAGGAGAGAAAGAGAGAGAAAACTAGAACGCTGAGAAAAAGAGAGGAAAGAGAGAAAGGAGAGGCGTCAGGATAGAGAGAAAAAAAAAGAAGGAGAGAGAGAAAATAAGGGAAAGAGAGAGATGAAGAAGGTTATGACATGGAGGTTACAAATAAACAAACCCCGACATTTTTACGCTCCTGTCGTGAATATAAATGAAACGAATATGTGTGATAGAGAAAGAAGTGGAGAGAGAGAGAGAGAGATAGAGAGGGAGGGAGATAGAGAGAGAGAGAGAGGGAGATAGATAGAGAGGGAAAGGGAGGAAGTAAAAGAGAGATAGAGGGGAGAAAAGAGAGCCCTAATAAAAAAGAGGTCGGAGACAGATTGGAAGAGGAAGATGAGAACAAAAGAGAAATAAACAGAAAAGAAGGGAGAGAGAGGGAGGGAGGGAGGGAGGGAGAGA
>NW_007404445.1:0-732 GCF_000475195.1 Diaphorina citri | reverse complement strand
GCAGAAGTCCCTAATTAATGTTTTATTGGACAAAATGGTAAGAACCTAATTAATAATTTAATTTGAATTGAATTAAATTAAATTAAAATCTTGCCACTTGCCACTCTTGCCAGTTTGTAGAGGAGAGGTGGGGAGGGGAGGACGGAGGAGAAGAACTATCGAAAATCGAAATTATGACTTCAAATTTGGCTTTTTCAAGACATTTTGCATAGGAATACATCAAAATATCGACATGTTTGAGTAAATGAAACTACCCCATTAAGTAAATTAAAATCTTGCCACTTGCCAGTTTGTAGAGGAGGAGGAGAGGAGGGGAGGGGAGGCGGAGGACGGAGGAGAAGAACTATCGAAAATCGAAATTAATAAATTATCGAATAATCGATTATCGTATCGAAAGCACTATCGATAGTTTTGACTATCGAACGCTATCGATAGTTGAGGCTTGACTTTCGATAGTTTTTTTCTGCACATTTTTCGTTCGTTTTGGTCGTTTTAGAAGTGAAAAGTCAATAGTCAATGCAAATAGTCAGCCTTTTATTATTATGCTTACTACTTTAGTTATCCTTACTACTTTTTGTTCAACCTTTTTTTGTATACCTATTGTAGGTACCTACCTATTTTTTTGACGAAATTTTTTTTACAATCTAAAAAATCCATTTTTAGTCCGTCCTTCCTTTATTATTACTAATAATAAAAGGTATAAGGGACGGACTATTGTATTCGCTTCGGTGT
>NW_007404444.1:0-732 GCF_000475195.1 Diaphorina citri | reverse complement strand
AGTGAATTTTATGTTGTATTAAAGGGTTTTATCCAAGAATGGGCCTAACCTTTTTGGGTAAAACAGCCTTTCTAAAGCGGTACATTGTTGAAAATCAGTCCCAAAAAGAATCATGATGATATCTCCATTTTTCACAAAGATACATGATTTTCTGTACAATCCTAACACTTTTCATTCTAAATCAATTAAACTTGAAAGCTGTTAATGAAAACTCCATTTCTCGTCTTTTGGCCTTTCTTGAATGAACCCATTTCAAAAATCTATGATATTACAATAAAATTACCTAATTTTAAAATAGGTAATTCACAAGGCAGTGGGTACACAAATCATTGAACACTGTATACAAATTAGATGTAATATGTACCTACCTAATTAATTAATAATTACCTATACAGATTAATAATTTTACTATGCTTTCTTATATTGCTCGAACAAGGAAAAAGACTCTTTTAGAGTTTTACATCACTGTATACTTGCATAGTCTTTAGAGACACAGCTAATCAAATTAACCCTTTGAACGCAGTTGTAAACTTTTGTTTACACAAACTTTGCCGGCCAATAACTCCTAAGGTGATGAATTTAAAAAATTCTGACTCCATATATGATCATAACTCGTATCTTAATTCGGTAACCAAAGGGTTAAACAGTTGACTTACCCATGACATATTTGGAGAAGATTTGTCCGACCACTTGCAGACAGATGGGCTCCAGCTGGGCAATAACAGGAGGGGC
>NW_007404443.1:0-732 GCF_000475195.1 Diaphorina citri | reverse complement strand
TGCTTAGTTTTAGTTTCTTCTGGTGTCAGCAAAATAAAATATAGTTGTGCTCTATGTCCGGTGTGATCCATAAATGGACCACATCAGAAATTACCCAAATTAGGGCTCCGTGCCTAGCGCTAATTCGTGTTTTTATGCTTCGTACACAATGTGATATTCTCAGACCATCAGCAGATTGGCCATTCCGCATACTGTAGGTATACATATGGATTGATAGCTTCCCCTTTTGAAAACCTCACCACGCACCACTGTTTGAATATTATATTAAGCAAACAATAAAAAAGCAGACGAGGAGGGAGAGGAGAGGGGGAGGGAGGAACAAGAGAGAGAGAGAGAGAGAGAGAGAGGGAGAGAGAGAGAGAGAGGGTCCCTACTAGCTGAAGAGTAATTGTCTGAGTGTTTTAACGTAATTATATTTTTCAAGTACTCCACACGTGTGTAGTACTTGAAAAATACCTGTGTGCACACAGACTGAGGGGAAGGAAAGAGAGAGATGGAAGGAGGGAGAGAATGAGGGATAAAGAGGGAGGGGAAGGGAAGAGAGTTTGAAGTAGGGACAGAGAAAGCAAAGCGAGAGAGTGAGCAGAGAGAGAGAAAGAAGGAGAGGGAGAGCGAGAGAGAGAGACAGAAAGAGAGAGTGAGACAAAAAGAGAGAGATAGATTGAGAGAGACAGAAAGAGAGAGAGTGAGAGAGAGAAAGAGGGAGAGAGAGAAAAGAGAGAGAGAGAGAGA
>NW_007404442.1:0-732 GCF_000475195.1 Diaphorina citri | reverse complement strand
CTCTTCCGATCTCATATATCCTTCCCCCCTCCCCTACATTTTCAGCATGTTACCTTTCTGTGATGGCCTTTGGAGAGTCTTTAAGCTATTTTTTTTCCAGCTACCTCCACATTTGACCTTTTTATGATGGGAAGGCAATTATCGTATTTTATGTTTATGGTATCGGGGATAGAGGGGGTGGGAGAGGTTAAACGACAGCGGAAAGTAGGGGTGAGGGGATAGGTATTAGGGTCCTAGATTAAAAGAAGGTTAGGGATATTGGACAATCCCTTATAGGGGGAGACAAGGAATTGGAAGGAGGTAGAAATATGTTTATGGTATACGTTACCGGAGGCAGGAGGGACAAGAGACGCTGGAAATAGGTGGTAGGGAAAGGTATTAGGATTATATGCAGTGGCGTAGCGTGGTCTAAAGTCAAGTGTAAGGCGTGTAGGGCACTAATTTCCATCACCATGCACATTACTACATAAGTTATGCAGATGCTTCTTCATAAATATTTAAAGTCAATATTTAAGGGTATTTGAGTAAATTTAGAGTGTATGGCCGCCATACATGCCTTACATGGACGCTACGCCACTGATTATATGTAGATTGAAAGGAGGTCAGGGATATTGGACAATCCCTTATAGGAGGAGACTAGGAATTGGGAGGAGGTAGAAATATGTTTATGGTACATTACTGAAGGCAGGAGGGACAAGAGACACTGGAAAACTGGAAATAGAGGGTGGGGGG
>NW_007404441.1:0-732 GCF_000475195.1 Diaphorina citri | reverse complement strand
TTTGCTGGCCTCAAAGTGTGTTCCCCGTGTATTTCTTATGGGGGACTAAAAAACGTCAATATCTCGGGAACGGTTTGGCATTTCGGGATTTTCCGATTTTTCTCAGTACCTACAAAAAATAAGGAATCCAATGGTGAAAACCGCATCTTCCTAGCTCATCTAGAAGTAGGTTAGAATTAGTATGAGTAAGTGAGTCAGTCAGTCAGTGAGTGAGTCAGTTACACAAGGGGCTGTATATATTTTAGACTAAAACTAAATCTATAATAGGTACCTAATATAATAATACAGCCGTAATAAGCCCACCGTGTCTGCCATAATAAATGTATATGCTATATAAAATTTGTCTGGTAACCCTACACACACCACCACATCTTTGTTAAGGCCTTGTATCAGCGTTGACCTTATATAAAGCTCTTGCTCATTGTGCCATAATCCGTACAAGAGGTTAGTATTTTCAACTAACGTATTTACCTGTGTTACAACCTTGATAATGTTTATTGTTTTTGTTAATAACTTCTTCCCAAGGATCCCAATTAACAAGGCGTACTTTCTTCAGGGGATACATTTGTTTTATTTGATCTTGTTTGGCTTTGAACACCTGAGAAACAGAAATCTTTATTGTATAACTCGCACTTCGTGCTCGGGAGGGGGGCTCCTCCACCCCCGGGGGCTTCGCGTGTTCGCTACGCGGGGTTGCGTATACGGTCGCGCTGCGCGCTCCCGGGGCTTCGC
>NW_007404440.1:0-732 GCF_000475195.1 Diaphorina citri | reverse complement strand
TTCTTATTAATATTTTGGGGAGTTTTAATATATTTTCTGCACAAAAGAATTTGTAAGCAGGGATTTCTGAGCGGACATTGTCCTTTTGGCCTTCATGATATCCATAAGGTTTACGAAACGACATATGACATATATATGTATACCTACTAGTTATATACATACTGTTATACGAATACTCGGTTTTCTAAGGAGCATTTTGTAGGTCCACCCCCACAAAAGGAAAGATTACGAAGACGAAGAAGAGAAAGATGAAGAGGGAGACGAAGAAGAGAAAGAGGGAGAGGAGGAAGAAGAAGAAGAAGAAGAAAGAAAGAGAAGTACAAGAAAAGGAAGAAGAAGAATTGATTTACAAAGTTAATACCTACTTAACTAATAATAGCTAATAACAAAGGTTGCTGCTTAAAGCTCTTGTTATAAGTTAGCTCATCCCCTAAGGTCACAAAAACTACTTAAGAGGGATGAAAAAAGAAGAAGAAGACAAAGATGTATAGAAAACATAATTATCTTATCTAAAAGAGAATATATACAATAGAACCTCGATTATTTCAACCTCCATTATTTCAACTCTCTATTATTTCAACTTCAAAATCGGCATTATTTTCTAGCTTTCAAAGGACTTGAACACTTGATAGGATATTTATTCCCGATTTTGTTCTTTTTTACCTAAATTTTGCCCTTTTTCCATTGTTTTATACGGAACTTCGATTATTTCAACTACACTCGGTCCGAATT
>NW_007404439.1:0-732 GCF_000475195.1 Diaphorina citri | reverse complement strand
GAAACAACTGCTACATTAGACGCATGTAGTCTGTGTCGTAGCATGCCCATCCCGTAGTATGCCTCTCATCAGATGGGCAAGAAGAGACAAAATACTTCCCACGGTGTGAGTTAACATGCCCATCCCGTAGTATGCCTCTCATCAGATGGGCGAGAAGAAGACAAATACTTCCCATTTAGGTGCTGGGTCAACACGAGAACACCAGAAAGTAACCCGTTGAAATATTTGCAATCGAAAAACGAGTGCAAATTTTTGTCGATGGTGGGATTCGAACCTTCTGCATGGCAAGCTTAAACTTCATGTAAGCAAGGATCGAGCCATCCGGTGAGAACCAAAGCGTCTTTGTGCTGGAAAACACTTCCTCTGAAACAGAAACAAGGAATATTGGCCAGTCTAGTTAGCTTGGTTGGTAGCCCGTCTGCCTTGTAAGCGCCAGGCCGCGGGTTCGATCTCCCCCACGGGCGGATTTTATCCCAAATGGACAAGGTTCGTACTTTGTACTCGGAACCGCTGGCTTTCTCCCACCCTGTCTTTCTTCTTTCTCCACTTTCGGGATGATATGACCTCGGTAGTTACAATTCCCTCTATCAAACCTTAAAGTGCAAAAAAAAAAAAACCTCTGAAAGAAAGAAAAACAAGCTGGCCCGTCCCTCCGGGAATTTTTTAGCCCGTAGTTTAATCGATCGTGATTAGAGAAAATCAGTACCTATGTACCTACCTAATTTGTTTAAT
>NW_007404438.1:0-732 GCF_000475195.1 Diaphorina citri | reverse complement strand
AGGGGTTTAAGATTGAAATTTTCTAGTGTAGACGTATTACAGGCGATGTTGATCGCATTCGGTAGACTGTACGAATGTAGATGTGTAGACGATCCTTAACATTTACCTCACTGTAGACTGAGTAAATGGTATACAAAAACTCCGTAGTGTCATTTTGTACACTTGCACATGAGGAAGCATACAAAACGAAGTACAAAATGTTCAAATAGGATAAGAAGAAGAAAGAGGAGGAGGAGGAGGAAAAGAAGGAATATAGAAAAGAAATGAAAGGTATTTGTACACTTGCACATGAGGAAGCATACAAAACGAAGTACAAAATGTTCAAATAGGATAAGAAGAAGAAAGAGGAGGAGGAGGAGGAGAAGGAGGAAAAGAAGAAGTAGAAGAAAAGAAGGAATATGAAAAAGAAATGAAAGGTAGAGAAAGAAGACAGGGGAGAAAGTTGAACTTTTTCTTCTTTAGGAGAGAAAAAATGCAAATGCTTTTATTGAAATGAAATCTAATACTCTTGCCTATACTCACAAATATTTGAATTCTATTAGCAATACAACTTGTAGGACATGGGACAGAGTCAATGGGACTACTTGCAAGAAAATGATGGACCTCGATACAAAGAAATGGGATGTAAAGTGGGTCCCAGTTGGAAAAATTAAGTTATTTTTTAGCTCCTAGGTTCATAACCTCAAGTTATCTTTGAGAATGATTGGAGAAAGTTCGGGTAAAGTCCGAACA
>NW_007404437.1:0-733 GCF_000475195.1 Diaphorina citri | reverse complement strand
ACCTAATTTGTTTAATATTCAGTTTATTATCATTCTTGATTTGATTTTTTGATTTTACTTTCATGTAATGATTTAGAATCAAGACTAGAGCCCGTTCTCCCTTTATTCCCAATATAATGTTTAAGTCACCCATCCATTTATTGGCCTTTCTCGGCGTAGCTTAACTTAGGTGACGATAAAACCGGTCTTAAATGATCAACTGAAGTGTTATCTAAAACTTTCTCGCTTTGAGTTCATAGGTCGTCGCGACAAATTTCGAGATTAGAGCTTATTTGTGTGAAAAAAATCCCCCAAAAACCAGTTTTTTTGGTTTTTTTGCTTTGTGGTTTTCTGGACAAAATTTGCACCACCATTTTCGTGTTCCTGGTAAAAAGACCTTTAATTTGATATATAGGTCGACCAGGTTTGGAAAAGTCCTTCTATGGGGACAGACAGACCGACAGAGTGACAGACACCGAAGCGAATACAATAGTCCGTCCCTTATACCTCTTTATTACTGTTGTAATAATAAATAAGGACGGACTAAAAATGGCCTGTAAAGGGACTCCAAAGGCCCCGTCAGACCCAAGATGTTATGTTATTTATTTACAGGGCCATGTGTATTAGAAAATAGCGATAATACGGGCAGTGTCCCTGAGGCTGTGAGGGAGCCGGTACAAGGCCAGAAGTTTAAACTTGGAAGATGGAGCAGGGGTTCCCTAATGTGATGTTTTTTTTTTTTTTTTTTTTTTTT